>NC_133537.1:126586165-126873665 GCF_048544455.1 Silene latifolia | reverse complement strand
TATTTTAGGTTCCTGACCCGCTAAAGGTGCCTGAGGTGCCTTTTGGTGGCCCTACTTACCATAATTATTTAGTGCTTACTCCTGTGCCTGTCATACAACAAATCTCTAGGCAGGAACATGTCACTCTTGTGAATGTTTTCCCTGCTAAATCTTATGTGGAAGTTCTCACAGCTAGTCCCACTTCTAGGGCTAATTTGAATGGGAGATCGGAGGAACCACCTGGATTAGTTGTCAATGGATAGAATTGGTTGTTGGAATGTGAGAGGAATAAATCACTAAGAAAGTTGCATCTGATATCAACAACCAAGAGCTGCATACCCCAAGTCTTGGTCTTAACACTCGAGCTATGCCATCTTCGTTTATCTTGTATTACGTTTTCGGTTTTTCTGCTGATAGGTTTGACTTTCACTTTAATAACATTACTTTGTGAAACATTAGAAAAACTCGTATAATTAGATTCATAACGAGAAATATTTCCATAAACAGTAGACATTTCATTATATTTACTCAAATAATTTGAAAAAATCGAAGATAAAAGTGTATGCCTCAAACTTTGAGAATGACATTTAAAATACATGAAGGGAGTATTTTCTCGTTTGTTACCATCTCTGGAGTAAATTCACCTTTTCTTTTTTTTTTAATAAATGATGGTTATTTTCTCAGCGAGCGGTAAAAGGATGTATGGGAAGAGATAGCTGAGGTTGAGTCAACGAGGATAACTGGAACAAGAAAGAGACCCTAGGTAAGAGATCATGGTCTTACAGAAGCTCGAGAAGAAGTACGATGGGGCCTATTATGGGTAGGTTTAGGGGGCAAACTGGTGTCTGATCCCTATGAAAATGGTTGTAAATTTTTGATATCAAGGGTGTCTGGTTAACCCTTGCACTACTACAGATACAACCTATAACAACGGTCAAAAACCGTTGTTATATAAAAAAGCGGACGTTGTTAAAGCGTCCGTTGTAAAAGGTTTTAACAACGGTTGGTTTTTTTAAGGAAACCGTTGTTAAAAATATTAACAACGGTTTTAAGTATAAAAACCCGTTGTGGAAAGTGTGACTCAATTTTGGGGGGAAAGTTATAACAACGGGTTATTTATAAATAACCGTTGTTGTTTGTTCTTAAAAAATAAAAAAAAATAAATTAAATATTACTAGCTATAAATATTAAAGCATCCTTTACTAACATATTAAAGCATCCTTTACTAACATTCATTAATTGAAACAACATGGCAATGAACCCTAATTTTATCAACAACGAAGAATGGCTTACACAAACGATTGAAGATGATGGGAAGGTTCTCGCCGGGCTTCCCGCCGATCAACACCCATTAATCAAAGCATCCCTTGAACATCAACGGAATTATTGGATTAAGAGGCGTGAAGCAGTCCGGCTTGTCAACAAAGCCTCATCATCATCATCATCTTCATACCCTCGTCGGCCTGATACTCGCAACTTGGCTGCAGTCAGAGATATGTTGAGTTGTACTCTTCCAACCTTATCTCCACATGCAAGTCGTGTCCTTGCATATATTCAATCTGTTATTGCAAAATATGAAGCCAATGACCCGGAAGTTAGCGGTATACCAGAGTGGCGTGATTGGTGGCGGGTTGAGAAGCGCTTTTTACGCTTAACCGGGTTGTTCCGGCTTATTATACATCTTTTGATTTCGATAATTCTTTGTAATGTATTTGGTTTAAAATTAAATGAAATGATCATTTTGAAAGTGTTGAGTTATGCTTGTTTGATTTGCTTCCATTTTTCAACTCCATAGATCTATCAGTCATCATCAAGATCTGATTATGGCACAACTTCCTAACATATATGGCACAACTTTCTAACATATATATTAATTAAAAAACAACTCAACCCACACATTAGTATAAATACATTGCATTATCTCAACTAACATGCATTTCCATTATCTCAATATATTCTCCAAACCCTAACTGCTAAAACATGCTCGATCCGTCTCAAGGACGCCAAAGAAGATGGAAATGAAATAATTAGAAACACATACATGGAAATGAAATAATTAGCAGATCTTTGAACGGAACCTAATGGTCGATAAAAACACATACATTGAAATGAAATAATTAGAACAATAAAATAATGACGATGAAACAAACCTGATAATTACAGAACGTACGTAAAGAGACGATGAAATCAACAGTGACGGCGAGAAGATAAAGCGACGATGAGAAAGAGAGAAAGAGACGATGAGAAAGTGTGTGTTTTGTGTTTGTGTTTGGTCATTTGGGTTTGTGTTTGTGTATTAAGGTTTGTGTTTTGTGGTCAGTAGCAGACTTGTGTTTGTGTGGTTTATAGTATGGAAGGTATTGACAACGGTTATTAAACAACAACCGTTGTGAAATATGTTTTAACAACGGTTGTAGAAAACACCCGTTGTTAAATAAGGTTTAACAACGGGTTTCAAAAATAACCGTTGTTATTACTTTTCACTAACTTTGCGCCAATTTTGCGCCAAATTATTAACAACGGTTCCGCATGTGTGACCCGTTGTTAAAAATAATAACAACGGTTTTTATAACCATACCCGTTGTAATTGATTTTAGTAAAATTCGCGCCATGCATTCTACAACGTTTATTGTGATTTTCGTGAATATTCGTTGTTAAAGGGGCGTTGTAGTTGCCTGGATTTGTAGTAGTGTTGACCCTAGCTGTTGTGGATGTTGAAATCTTGTATAGCATCTTTAGCGTAGGTTCCACATCTTACTGCTGATCACTTTTGGTGATTATTGCTGGCTACTGAATACTACTACTTGTACTAAAAATAGTGGCTTAACTAATGTTCACCCATTGAGATGGCTACATTGGAGAATGACCAGCTTGAATAGGGGTTTTGGGTTTAATATTATTATGCTTGGGGTCAAGTTATTCTTGTTGTTTTGTGTGGTTTTCAATTGGGGGTTCAAATTAAGTTGCTCAGGTTACGCCATTTAGAAGGAAACATAATTCTCCAAACCGGCAGCACGCTAATAGACACAAGTTGGTTGTGTCTATACTGTTATTACTGTACATTGTGTTCCATTCAGGATCTCCCCAACTCCCAAGTAACATTGTCAACCAAGTTCAAAAGCTTTTTTTTTTGCAGCAATAAAGAAAGGTTCCTTACACAGTGCTTAGCCGACTCTCCGAGTCAGACTTTATTATTACATTATTAGAAAAAGAAATTAAACTAAGAGTGGGATTATCAAATAGAAAAGGCTTCTTGAGGGGGAGATCTGAGTCTGCCAAATGAGCGAAAGCTTCTTTTCTCTTCTTTGTCAATTGGACTTCGGAGGAGTACCTGCAACAAGACACACTTACGCCTCGAGGACATAGAGATTTACAGAAGAAAGACCTACTTGTAGAACAAGTAGATACATTGTGTCTCGGAGATTCATCCCCTTGGCTGTGATTCTTCTTGGAATTAATAATTCTCTTTGTCTCACTCACTTGTCGATTAGAAGGATACTTGCAAAATCTACGTGAGGGGTACCTACAAAGCCTACGTGTAGGAGAGGCACGTGACAGTTTACCAAACGAAGGACTCTTGCACTTCTTAGGACCAGCTGAAAAAAGGAACGACTGATGTTCAGTTGAATCATTATGGGCTTGGAAGCAAACAGAAGTGTTGGCCATGTCATTCGCCAAAAAAACAGTTAAGCAGGAGTTAGGGGCGACAACCGTAGGGTTTCCTTGGAGGATTTGAATACCAGAAGGAGATAAGTTATCACAAAAAGAGAATGAACTCGAGTTAGCACCACCAATAGAGGACTCCCTCGAAATAATACTATGAATCCCATTGATGGCACCTGAACAAGAAACCGTGTCATCATTTACCACCACCGTCTTCAGTTTTCGCATTTTAGAACGCCTCCTTCTCTTTTTTCTCTTATAATAATCTCTTGTAATTCCTCCCTCCTTGGTGACCTTGATGTTAAGGATCCGAATTATCATAGTAGACAAATCTGTTTTATTATAAAAGTTCACCTTACTACCTTGAAGCATTTTTTGATAAGCTTGTCCGAAGATCCTTAGCCTTGAATTTCCTCCACCCCTTCTTGAGAACTCGAGAACCGAGTTTTTAGGACTATGCTCATTATCACCCATTTGAGAGTCTTTGTGATTGTGTTCCAAATCAAAATTAGGAGAACAATTTTCTTCGAGATTTATAGGAGTGCCATCATCCGAAATGTATGTATCAATGACAATGGAGTCAGAAAGTGGAGTAACGCAAGAGCCATAAGAAGATCCCTCGTTATCGTTTACCAAGATGTCCCCAGTATTATCATCAGGGATAGGTCTTTTACTTCCCCTAGTCACCTCACATAACAACTGGTCATCAATACTTCTTTTACCGTTATGATTAATGGCCCGTAGATTCTTAACAACATTCAGTTCTCTAAGGATAGTTTTATTCTTAGGTTCAAGCATTGACGCAGTTTCTAGATCAGTTTGCGCTTCCATGAGCATATTAGTCTTCATACAAGCTACAGCTCTACGAAATAGAGCCTTAACATTTTTAGGGTAGGACGACAAGACCAAAGAGCAGAAGTTTATGGCCGCCTCATACTCATGGAGCTTATTAGCGCAAGCCGCTAAATTCAAGTTTAAAGAAATTGCTAATTGCAAGACAGATTCAACGTCGTAGCCCTCCATGGATTCCAAAACCAAACATAAGAGTCGACATGTCATTTCATAGCAGCCGCCAGTAGAGTCAAACAGATTTTGCTTAAAGAAGTCATTGCCCCTCTTCTTAAGGAATTTAACCTTAATCAAATGGGTTTCTTCCATTGGTAAGAAAGAACTAAACAGTGACCAGTTATCATCCTTGAACTCACCATTTCCATCAGCAACGACAAAATGCTTTAGAAAAATTTCATCAATAGAAATTGTAGCCATAACTTTTCACAAAACAACCCCAACTCGAAAAATTAAGATAAAACACCTTTAAGAGGTGATTACTAATTCAAATACTCTTCTAAGAGTATAAAATTATGAGAAAACGAGAACCAGAGAAAAGCTTATAAAACAGTAGTACCGTACAAATGTTTTCGGAAAAACCACCGCACCTGACCCAACCCTCACCACCGTATAAACCCATCCCGAGTCCACCCAAAACCCACTCTTCTAGAAAATAACCAGACTATCAACACCCAAAACCAGCAGCATCACCCTGACTCTTCAACACCAACCTCAGACAAGAACATTGTCCAAAAAAATAGATCAATTCACTATCAAACCAGACAGCCACAACCCACGACAAAAAAGCAATCGGACAAACGCATACAATCAAGACAAATTGGATAAAAAAGCTTGATCCCCAACCAATCCCTCCAAAAATGGTGAAAAAGAAGCACGGTAACATCCTCCGAAAAACATAGAGGATAAGAACACAAACATAACCAGAAAAGATGAGCAAGAGGACCTTTAGCACCGGGGAAAGGAATGCCTACCTGGGAAAGGGAAACACCCACCAGGACGCAAACATGACCAATCACAAATCAAGCTGAAAAGAGAGAGGACGAAGAAGAGGATGGTGAACCGCACCAAGTAATGGGTGTATGAACCAGTTAATCTAGTTAATTGAGAGAAGAGTGAACGATCGCCGGAGATAGTGCTTTGAAAGACGGCCCCATCTCCGGCGATACGGAGAGACTCAAGAGGGACGGTGGGCGGACGAGCGTTGCGTTAGTTGCAATAACGGGTTTTTAGGGTTGTTGATTTGGGGATTTTTTCTCTTTCTCTCGGAGCGTGGTCTAGGAGGATAAAGCTATAGTAGGCAGTAGCCAAATCAATTTTATCAAGAGAATCAACAAAGTTGGGTGCATTATGCCAACAAAAGTTTCCTTCACAAGAGGACCGATTCTGGAGCGAGAAGCGGGCGTCAGATTTTCATATCAATGCTCGCATAATGTTGAAAAAATAAGTATAAACTTGTATCCGAAATAGAAAACTCGTCATTCATTACTTTTTTAATTTTATTTTATTTTTTTTTATAAGGTAAGAAAACTAGGTTGATTCTCTAGGGTAGGACCAACCTATCTCATCCTTTCGAATGAGTGAGGTAAGTTGAACCCACCGACTTTCAAACCACCTCGAAAGAGTTGGACATGAATGTCCAATAGAAGCCATGAAGTCAGCAACCTTGTTGGCTTCACGAAAACAATGTTTAATTATCACTTCATCGAACAAATGAAGGTCTAATTTCACCTCCTTGATAATACTAGAGATTTTCCAAGGAATGTTAATAACACATAAATTATCATCCTTCACATTTAACTTTGAGATTCGTAAATATTTAGCGGCTAAAACATCTTCTTTTAAAGCGAGAGCTTTGTTGTTTAGCCATACATGGCATGTTATTCCTGGAAAGCACGATTATGAATCTTGGCCAACGATTAGTGCTGATGTAATTCTTTAATATAACAAAGGCCACGTAACCCTGTGACTAGATTGTATAATTATTTTGTCAACATAGTTCAGGGTAATGACAATTAATTAATTGTAACTAATCACGTTTTTTATTACCAAAAGGAGATAAGGTTTCCCGTTAGGTTTAAGATGGTTCACATTATTAGCTGTTAAATACCACTATAATTGCACTAATTAAATTAAGGAATTGTACAAATCTAAAAGTTCCCTCTAGAGTTTCCTTGGGAGGGTTTGGCCCCTAGGGTTTCTACCTAGGTTTGCCCCTGATTGTCAGGCTTGCAATCATTCGTTTTCAATTACCAAAGCTTTTCTACTCTCATCTTTTTCTTTCTGGCATCATGACAAAGCAATCTTCACAAAATACTTTTGATCTCAACGGAGTTTTTAATGAGAATTTTGAGGAGGACGCATAAGAAGGGGAAAAATTGCTCGAATGGGTTGGCGCGGCGTCAGAGGAGGAAGAGAAGGTTGGGCTGTGCATCGTGGGGCGATTATGGACAGAACGCAACGTGAATCAAAGAGCCCTAATCGACACTATGATTAGGGCATGGAAAACGAAGGAGGGGGTCATTGGGGAAGTGGTTGACAAGCAGAAGAAATTGATCACGTTCAAATTCAACAGCGAAGAGGACAAGAAAAGGGTGCTTGAGGAGCAACCTTGG
This sequence comes from Silene latifolia, assembly GCF_048544455.1. NCBI lineage: Eukaryota > Viridiplantae > Streptophyta > Magnoliopsida > Caryophyllales > Caryophyllaceae > Silene > Silene latifolia. The sequence continues at coordinate 126,866,562 of NC_133537.1, read as the reverse complement.
CACTTTGAACGGCACGTGCTTCTTTTGGCAGATTTACAAGAGGATGCTATTCCGTCAGAGGTACCATTATTCTTCTCCCCCCTTTGGGTGCGGGTCTATAACCTTCCTATTGTTGGGAGACTAAATACTGAAAATGCCATTAACATTAGGAATACGGTGGGTACGTTTGTGGATGTGGACAACTCGGCTAACCCGGAGATTAATCGTTCTATGCGCATTAAGGTTGTAGTAGATGTACGGAAACCGCTCTTAGATACTATAAAGCTCAGAGGGAAAGGGGGCAAGGTGTGGACGGTTCGACTTAGCTATGAGGGATTACCCTTATTTTGCTATGTGTGTGGATGCATGGGACATGGGGAGAAAGATTGTGGGGAAAGGAAAGGAAGGATAGGGGAGGATAGAAGATATGCAGATTGGTTGAAAGCTTCACCTTGGCGTGTGGCTAGACAACCAGATGGAGGAGAACGAGGAAGTGGAGCCTGTGCAAAAAAATTGTTTCCGGAAAAAGAAGAACAGATGAAGGAGGAGAAGGAGTTGGACAGAATGGTAGAAATGTTGAGAGGGATAGGAATAAAAGGGGGTATGGAGGAGAAACAGGGAAGGGTAAGCAGGGAGATAGGGATGGTGAAGAGCACGCAAGAGGAGAGACCACCCAGCGGAAAGGATGATGGACTCATGGGTGCGGGTCATATGAGAGGAGTAAGGGTCTCTGGGGGCACGGATAGCCGTACGGTGGCCAGGAAATTTATCAAAGTAAGGAGGGATTGGGGGATGAGGAGCAGGGGTGTTGGAAATTCGAATGTCCAGGAGGGGGGTATGGGGTGTAAGAGAGGCAGATATGATGAGGGTGGGGAAGGAGATAGTAGCGAGGGAGATGTCCAGAAGAAGAGGTGGTGTAGTGGGGAGAACGATAATGAAACATATACGCAAGTAGCGGTGACTGGCGATGACCAGCACCGCGAACAGCAATGAAAATCTTCAGCTGGAACTGTCAAGGGTTGGGCAATCCCTTGACGGATGGCACCCTCCAAGATTGGTGTTGGAGGGAGTGCCCAAACATTGTCTTCGTGATGGAGACAATGATGAGTGCGAGGGAGTTGGAGAAGATCCGTAATAGTTGTGGTTTTTTGTCGGGTATTTGTATTAGTAGTAGGGGGAGGTCGGGAGGTTTAGGTCTTTGGTGGAGGGATGTAAATGCTCAGTTAATTTCCTATAATAATAACCATGTGATGGTTGAGGTGTCAGATGCGTCGAATGCTCCTCTCTGGCGAGCAGTTGGGGTTTATGGGTGGCCGGAGACGGGTAATAAACACAAGACTTGGGAGCTGATCAGGAATGTATGTAATGGCAGCCGAGTACCTATGGTGATTTTTGGTGATTTTAATGAAATTCTTAGTGGGCAAGAGAAGGAAGGGGGGTGATAAGGGGGGAGAGGCAGATGGACGCGTTTCGAGAAGTCCTTGATGATTGTGCCCTTCAGGATATGGGGTACAAGGGTAACATTTTTACATGGCAAAGGGGTCTTACCGCTGAAACTATGATCCGAGAAAGGCTTGACAGGGCTTTGGCTACTATGGAGTGGAGATACCTGTTTCCTAGAGCTTTCGTGCAACATTTTCCTATCTACTCCTCAGACCACTCAGCCATTATTATAAAGGAAGAAGAGAGACAAGCTTGGGGAAGGGGAGGTCGGGGTTTTAAGTACGAGCCTTTTTGGGTAGGGGATGATCAGTACGAAGGGGTTGTGAAGGAAGCATGGGAGGAGGGGATAGGGGAGGATGTTCCTAGGAAGGTGCAGATGTGTGGGGTGAAATTGGCGGAGTGGGCAAGAAGGCGTTTTGGGGACGTGAAGAAGAGGTTACGTGAAAAGGAGGCTGACCTGTTGTTTTGGCAGAAGCAACCGCCATCTGCGGGCATGCTGGCTCGGTGCAGGGAGACGGTGAAGGAGATTGATGAGTTGCGTAGACAAGTTGAGACATATTGGTACACGCGAGCTCGGAAGTGTGAATTACGCGACGGAGACAATAATACGAGTTACTTTCACCATAAAGTTAAGTAGAGGAGAAGAAGGAATGCAATTAATGGAATTGAGAATGAAGAAGGCTGCTGGTGTACTGAGGAAACCGACATATCAAGGGTTATTGAACATTATTTCACTGACCTTTTCTGCTCTAGTAATCCCTCGGATTTCGACGAGATTCTGCATTGCATTCCTAAGGTTGTTTCGGAGGATATGAACTGCATTTTGGATAGTCCGCTTTGTGATGAAGATATTAAAAAGGCTTTGTTCAGTATGCATCCACATAAAGCGCCTGGCCCGGATGGTATGCACGCTCTTTTTTACCAGCGATATTGGGAGGTTTTTGGGTCAGATTTGTGTAGGTTTGTCCGTGACTGGTGGGATGGTAGAGGAGGTATGGACAAAGTAAACTCGACCAATGTGGTTTTAATACCGAAGTGTGCTTCACCGCGGAAGATTACGGAGTATAGACCCATTAGCCTATGTAATGTGGTATACAAACTCATTTCGAAGACTTTGGCGAACCGCTTGAAGCCTTTCTTAAACAGCTTTATTTCGGAAAACCAAAGTGCATTCACACCCGGAAGACTCATTACGGATAATGCGTTAATTGCGTTCGAAACCTTTCATTCAATGAAGCGTAATGGGGAGGGGAGGCATGGTACTATTGCGTTAAAACTTGATATGAGTAAGGCGTATGACCGGGTGGAATGGATGTTCCTTGATGAAGTGATGCGGCGGATGGGATTTTCAGCTATTTGGCGAAATAGAATTATGAATTGTGTATCGACGGTGTCTCATTCCTTCCTCATAAATGGTAAAGCCTCGGGAATGGTGCGACCAAGTAGAGGTTTACGTCAAGGCGACCCGATATCGCCATATCTCTTCCTTATATGTGCGGATGCGTTCTCTTACTTAATTAAAGAGGCGGTGGATAAGGGGCAGCTGCACGGTTCGAGGGTTTGCAGGGGAGCTCCGAGAATTTCTCACCTCTTCTTCGCGGATGATAGTATCCTTTTTGCAAGGGCAACTTTGAGAGAGTGTTCGAAAATCGCTGAGATTATCAGCAAATATGAAAGAGCTTCTGGGCAGAAAATTAATTATTCAAAATCGGAAGTTGTCTTTAGTAAAAAGGTATTACCAGCTACGAGGTTAGAGCTCTGTACGGCTTTGGGTGTCCGGGAGGTGGAACGACATGAGAAATATTTGGGACTACCTACCATTATTGGGAGGTCGAAAAAAGTTATCTTCGCATGCCTGAAGGAACGAGTGTGGAAGAAAATGCAAGGGTGGAAGGAAAAGATGCTATCGAAGCCTGGGAAAGAAATACTTATCAAGGCGGTAGCTCAAGCCATTCCAACGTACATGATGAGTCTCTTTGCGATTCCCGAGGGCTTGATTGACGAGTTGCATTCGACCATGGCCAGATTCTGGTGGGGTTCTTCGGAGAGTCAGAGAAAGATCCATTGGTGGAGGTGGGAGCGGATGTGTAAACCGAAAGCCATGGGTGGGATGGGTTTTAGAGATATGCGGGTTTTTAACCAAGCCTTGCTAGCAAAACAGGTTTGGCGGATCCTAACGAACCCGGGATCCTTGGTGGGGAGGGTCATGAAGGCGAGATATTTCAAACATTCTTCCATTCTTGAGGCACGGAGAGGATACGACCCGAGTTTTGCGTGGCGTAGTCTATGGGGATCAAAATCGCTTCTTCTGGATGGGCTGAAATGGAGGGTGGGAAATGGGCTATCTATTAAGGTATGGGATGATGCTTGGCTTCCAGGGGAGCGGGGGAGAAGTATACCACATCCAAATCTGGAAGCGAATCCGTCTATGTATGTGGCCGAGCTTATTGACGCAGATACGGGCTCATGGCGAGAAGACAGTTTGAGCACTCTGTTTTTGGAGGAGGGAGCCAGGAGGATTCATGAAATCCCGTTAAAGCAGCGATTTACCTGATGACCAACTCTATTGGTGGCCTACCAGGAATGGGGACTATACTGTAAAGTCGGGTTATTGGTTGGGAATGGGACCAAACCTCGAAGCAGGTGAGCAGGGTATGGCTATGGGGAATGGAATGTGGAAGTTGTTGTGGGGGTTAAAAGTACCACCTAAGCTCACTCACTTCCTCTGGAGGGGATGCACGGGGATGTTAGCAGTGAAAGCCAACTTATTCCGTCGTCACTGTTGCCCCGATGATAGGTGTGCTTTTTGTGATGAGGAAGGAGAGACGAAAGTCCACGCCCTGTTTCAATGCCAATGGACAAGGAGCTATTGGGAGGAGAGTGGGTTTGGGGAGATTATGAGTGTGGTTCCACTATCATCGTTCTGGGAATGGCTGCTATGGGGATTGCAGCAAGTTGAAAAGGAGGACAGGGGACGGTTGATGGCTTTAGTATGGGCTTTATGGACCATTCGAAACTCGTTCTTGTTTGAGGAGGAACCTTGTAACCCGCAGGTAACAATCATGGGTTTCGCAAGGATGGTAGCTGATTATAAGGCGGTTGCAGGTGAAGTTCACGGGAGAGGTGCGACAGGGGAAGGGGCCAGCAGGGAGGGATGGGAACCACCAGCAGTCAGGATAGTCCAGATCAATACAGATGCTGCTATCTTTGAGGACTCGACGGTGGGACTGGGTGTAGTGGGAAGGGATGCGAATGGAGCTGTGGTCTTGGTGGCGTGCCTAAGGAAACGTGCAAGATGGAGTGCTGAAATGGCGGAGGCTAAAGCCATGCTGTTCGGAATGGAGGTGGCAAGACGTGCGGGGCTGACAAGGATAAGCTTGGAGACTGATGCGCTTAAACTTGTGCGAGCTGTTAGAGGGAAGGTCGTGATGAGGAGCCCGTATGGCCTTTGCATTCGGGATGTGTGTGAGTTAGCTACAGCTTTTGATCTTCAAGGTGTGTCCCATGTAAAGCGAGTAGGCAATACGGTAGCTCACTTTTGTGCTAGAATTTGTTCGAATGCGGAGGAAGAACGAGTCTTTGTAATTGATTTTCCTCAGCCCGTCCTTAGTTTGGCGGAGCTTGATTTGATTTAATAAAAGTTTGACCTTTACCTTCAAAAAAAAAAAATGAAGGAATTGTATACTACTATAACTTTACAATAATTCACAACCGACCCTTCCTCCACCTGGAGGCAACAAGGATTTTTTTTATAGTTTTTTAAAAAACGACAAATATATTTTTTGATTAAAGAAAGACTTAATGAACTCATTTCATTATTTAATTATGTGGGTTTCAACCAATAAACATTTGCAAGATCACAATTTGGAGATAAAGGCATAAATAAATACTCCCTTTGCCCCGGTCAATAGTTATCATTTTCCATTTATAATTGTATTAATCAATAGTTATCTTTCTATTTATACTCGTAGTAAGATTTACTTTACAAATGTCACAAGGAGCAATTGTGAATAAACATGCTCAAATAATCAAAATTTTTCATTCTTAGACTCGGGAGAGATTGGTTCTTGATTTCCCAAATCAAATTTCAATTGTTTTCTTGACCAAGATTAGTATCAATCTTGAAATGATTTGTAATCATGGGAATTTGTCAAATTATAATGGTGAAATATATACAAGTAAGAAGTATATGAATCATTAAGATATAGCTGTAATTGTGGTAAAACTTTAACATTTTATCCAAATTCCAAAGGCTTGTGGATTTCTTGATTTGTTTTTCAATGAACTTTTTTTGAATTTTTAATGTTAACATGCCTAACTATCAAGTAGTATATTTAATAGCCCTCTTACTTATAATTTTTGGAGTAATTTTGCTAATAAATGTATCATTTAAAAGCTAATTTATGGGATTTTTTTATTTGTTTTCCAATTGATTTTTCCTGAAATTGTAATGTTAACATGCCTAACTATCAAATAATATATTTAATACTCCCTCCACTTTCCTATTTTTACCCCATTTCCCCTTTTTGGCAAATTATCTATCTTCACCCATTTCTATTCTTTCCTTATTTAATAATGTAAATGACTAAAGTGTCCTTGTCCAACTTGTGATATTACAAGATGTGTCATTGCTTTATGGGGCTAATTTTTCTGCATAATACACGAACCCATTAACACTAACCCAACCCAAACCTAATTACCCTAATGACTCCCTCCATATTACCCAACCCATTTATGAATTTCCCACGTAAAACCCTACCACTCTCATCTCTAGAAACTTCCGTCATTGTTGAACTAACTCCTGCCTTCCTTCTCTCACTAAAAAACCTTAACTCTCCCTCTTCTCTCTCTTTCACAATGCCGCCTCTTCTTCTTCTTCTTCTTCATTGAATCTCATCGCCGCTTTCTGGTTTTCTCATTCCCTCACTTCATCTCCTGCTTTTTTATCTATTTTCCTTTATTAATGTCGAATAAAAATCTTCTTTTACATTATTCCGATCTTCATGGTTACATTGTTCAAGATACGGAGGATGGGTTTGATGGTTGTGATGTTGATCCTTCTGGGTTGTTCAAGATCGAATATAATGAAGTACTTAATCAATCGCATTGCCTGCAATATTCACTAAATAAGAACAAGGTTAGGTGACCTTTTTTCTTCTTTTTTTAGATCTATTATGAATACAATTGATTTATGGCTTATAACATGAGAAATTTTTTGTAGTTTTTTGTAAAAATTAAAAATTTATGTTATTTATACATTTCTTCTCATAGATCTATAAAAGTAGATGATCCATACTCCATAAAATTTAAAATTTAAAATTGATTATTTCTGGGATTTTTTACAGAGTTTTTAATGTTGTGACTCTATTTTTTGTTTCATGCAAAGGAGAGAAAGAGAAAGAAGGAGGACGAAGAGGAATACCTGAAGGAAAAGAACCAGAAAGGGTCTTTGAAGGAGATAAAAGAGAACGGTAATGGGGTGGAGGAGAAAGGGAGTCCGTTGAAGAGACGGAGTTTGATTCACCTACTCATAACTCCCTAGATCCGGGTGATTTAGGGACTTATGTTGAAGAGACGGAGTTTGATGAACACGGTGAATATGTGGGGATAAGCGTCTCTGGTATTGGTATACTTCTGAATCTATACCTTTTACTGTTATTTTCATCATTTCAGTTGAACAATATAATGCTGCTGTGATTTATCTGCTGTTAGTTTTAATTGGTAGGTGTAGATACCTCATTTCTGCACCTCCCGCAAACCACCCGGTGATGATTGGGCCGCATGTTTGGTACACGGAACGATTTATGACAGTTCGTAAGTTTATCGTCAAGTGATAGCTCAAATACTTGTGTTTACCCCTTGGTCGTCATCTACGCGCCATTACGGTCGTTTTGACAGTAATTAGAGTTCATTTGGAGTCCGGGTCAAAAACCGTCTTCATTTTCTAATAAACCGTTTAAAATGCCGAGTCAGAATGTTCTGGAATATTCCGGATATTTCAATTCCATAATTTTAATCTTTTCATCTTTTGGCAAAATATATCCCGAAATCTTATTTTGAACAATAAGGAAGTTGAGATCTACCGCAATTCCATAACAGAAACGCGGAAAATCTTTCTTCCGCAGGAGGAAACTTCTGCGGAAAGGACGCAGCACCTGTTGCGCCTCTTCCATGGGTCGCAGTGGTTGCTGCGCCTCTTCCCCATCTCTTTTCTGCGTATTTCTAAGATCTTTTCGAGATTTGTTTCCAAAGTTTTACCGTAACCCTAATTCCTCCGTGTGATTAGTATAAATAGGGACCTTCGTTCCTCATATTTCTCACGTGAGTGTCCGCCCTTCTCTTCTCCCTTTGCATTCTAAGACCGCGCTCTTTGCTTATTGATGTCTACGTGCTTGAACTTTCGACCACATAAGCTCGGATCCTTCTGAGTACCAGTCTCATTTTGCATGACCGACCAATTTGACCAACTCCACTCAATTAATCAAATCAATTTAATTTAACTCCTCTTACGAGGGCACTTTCATCATACGTTCGAGTCGAGCAATCACTAATCGTTAACTTAGTTAATCTCGTTTCGTCAAACATGTAAGCCTGAGGGTGTAAATCCCATGTTTTATTATTGTACTTTTGTATCAATTATTGTAAGGTTTACGTCGAAAGCACGTTTAAAACCGATTTACAAAACCCTTTTATCAAACGTATTTCTACGGATTAACAGAAGGCAGACGTCGAGAAGAAATGCAGCAACTGTTGCGCCTCTTCCTGAGGCTGCCGCAGTTTCTGCCTTTCTTCTTCTTCCTTTGTTCTTTGTTGATTCGTTCCTTTTATTCGTCTTTTCTTATTTTCTTCATAATTATAAAACATAATTCATAATTATTTATCACCCCCTTAATTTTCGACTTAAATTCCTTGTAATCAATATTTGCGGGTTTTCGTCATTAAAATCAAACCCGGATTTTAGAGATTCGATTTGTTCATATCAAATCTCTGGAATTCGTCTTTTGTATATTTCATCTGTTTATCACCATCTAACCTCATTAATTTGTATAAATACATCTAATTAATTTGTAATTAGTTTATAATTCACCTTAGTTCGCTATAATTAATTCTCATTCGTTTAAACTCGTTTTTTTATTGCTTTTATGACAAATTTGCATGTAAATAATCCGTTAAATCACTTCTACTTGAGTCGAACATCAATAATCGATCATTAAAATCACCAATGAACACTAACAATATGCAGTTCCGGCTTCACAGCCAGAACTCACCTCAGGAACAGACGCAGTGACCACTGCGCCTCTTCCAAGGGACGCAGCATTGTTGCGCCTGTTCCGGGGTGATTTCTGTCTCTGAACTTCCGTTCTTGCCTTTACCTAGTTTATTAGTTTTACGTATTAATCGACTATTAATCGTAATATCGCCACTAATCTGTCCGTTTTCTAACTTTAACTATTTTCCTTTACTTTTCTCAAATTATCCATTTTAAACGTATTTTCGACGTAAATCATTAAACCATTATAATTATTGTAATTATAATTATTGTTTATTTTATTTATCGTATTCTTTATTATCATTTGTTTGCTTTCACATGTAATCAACCTTAAATCCCTACTTCGACCCAAATGTATACTAAATTACATGTTCACCAACTTAGTTAATTCTCACATGCTAGAATTAATTTATTGAATGTTCCATTGCATGCATATAATCGACAACATATCAAGTATAGATAATTTCCCTAATCATTAGTAGAGGCCGCTATCGAGGAGGGCGGGATTAGGTGTTCGATCAAAAGAGCTTCCTAATACGTACCCTCACCCCTTACTCCAGATCTCTGTGAACATCCGTGTTCATTGGCATCCACGAGAGTCATTCTAGACATAGAATGATAAGGGTAAATGAGTTCTTAGTGTCTATGTCATTACTTTGTGTCTTGACATGACGCGAGGTATTCGAACGGTTTCCAATTTTCCACAATAAATTAGTGGCGACTACACAAATGCAACGCTTGTTTTCCCAAGCGCCTCCATGGGCCCCCCGTGTCCACAGTAGGATATGTTGGTACTGCATTTGCTTCTGTTGAGTAAATCACAATGACTGAATTTTCTGTTATTTTGATCATCTTAGTTGAACAATATAATGCCGGTGGTTTTTATCTGTTGTTAGGTTTAATTGGTAGAATTTTCTGTTGGTACTTCATTTGCTTCTGTTGAGTAAATTACAATGACTGAATTTTCTGTTATTTTGATCATCTTAGTTGAACAATACTGTATAATGCTACTGATTTTTATCTGCTGTTAGGTTTAATTGGTAGAATTTTCTGTTGGTACTGAATTTGCTTCTGTTAAGTAAATCACAATGACTGAATTTTCTGTTAGTAGTTTGCTCAGTGATGATATAGCTTAATGCTTTGAGAGCAGTTAGGTTTTTAAAGACACTTGAATGGTAAGTGGCCAATAACTACAAGTAATTAAGCCACCACATGTTGTACAATTGAATGGGTGTGTGTGCTCATTTATGTTAAATACAGTTTAGAGCTCTATGATGAATGTTCCTCAATGGTTTGAGAGCTTTCGTTGTTGCCTTAATTAGTGATGCTACTACTCTATTTGACGAGCATGGTCTACCAGAATATTGTGTGTGTGTGTGTGTGTGTGTGTGTGTGTGTGTGTGTGTGTGAAGTAGGCTTTATTACTTGACACAGCTCAATGATGAGGCCATTCTTAGGCCTGAGAGTTGATGTCTCATTGCATAAATACGAAGCTTAATGAAATTTTTCATCTGACATTTAAACTGAACACTGCATAAATATAAAGCTCAGTGATAATAAAGCTTAATGCTTTGAGAGCTTCCTTGTCATTCTGTATTCATATAAGAATTGATTCCACCATATATTGTGTGTATATGGCTTCAGGAGACATTTCTTGTGTGGACATAAAGCTCAGTGATAAAAATGCTTAATGTTTTGAGAGCTTAATCATTTTCATTTCAAACATTGCTCATCACAAAATACATAGTCTATTGGCACAAAATAAATCCAAACCCTAATGATGTTTATGGCTTAAACATTGTATGTTTGCAGTGTTTAAGTTACAAACACTCATCTAAATGGGATGAGTTAAGGCAAGAGGCACACTTATTTCATATAAGTTTGCATCCTTGCCATTTACATGTAAATGAGTAAGACATTCCCTAACTATTACTTCATCTGCAACTAAATTTCTTGGTAAGGTTCCAGCCAATCTTTGTGCTTTTTTCTTCAGATGTGGTACCTTACAGTTATTCTGTCCTTTTAGCTTAATAATCTCCAACATACACGCTTGTAGACTAAGCCAAACATCACTTAAGCATTGTGCTGGTTCTTCATCCCAAGCTTCCAACACATTGGACACCAACTTATTAACTGTGCTTGCTCTCTTTTTTGTTTGCAATGACTGTATTGAGTTAAAAAAACCCAAGTCTAACACATTGAGATCTGGTGAATTTGGTGGTTGTTGTGTCAAACTAATGTTGAAACCATTAGAGTTGGCTGCCATTAAAAAGTCAAAGTCATTACCCTTTATATGTGGCTTTGCATTGTCCTGCTGGATGATGATTTCCTTGCTCATTGATGCTGGCCATTTACTGTGAATGGCTGGGATCACCTTATTTATTAGCATATCCTTAGTCACTTGTTTGTTTATTGAAGCCACTGATTTGGTTTCAAGAGTTCCAGCAGGTCTGTTTTTTGACCTCCTTTTAGCTGGATCTTGGAAAGTAAATGGGAATATCCCTATTTTTCCATCAAACAAAAGGTTACCATCTCCATCATAAATGGGTCTTGAAACTGCAACCATAAACATGACTTTAGTGATGAAACATTTGCTTTGACAATGTCTATAAGGATCAATTTCTTCACTCAATAGAAAAAACTTAGCTCCATCTTGTGAGATATAGAACCATTTCTCATCAATATGGACTATATTTCCCATGTCCTTAAACTTCAAAAAGTTTGATATCCTATCATAACTTAACTTTGAAAGTGAAAATATCAACCTGTTGAACATGTTCTCATCAGTCAGACTTGAGTGCAATGCTGATGTATGGCTTCGAAGTTTACCTTGTTTAACCCAATTGAAAATTGTTGTTGCTGAGACACCAATTGCTTCACCAAATGCATGCAGTGATCCCCTTTCTCTCATTGGTGTAGCTAATATTCTGTCTATTGGTACTTCAAGTGTTTCCCTCCCTTTTTTACCTTTAATTCTGGAATTCAGTTGCAAAGAATCACCATTTTCTCTTTGATGTTTAGCAACCCTTCATATACTTCAAAGATTGTTTTCCTGTCTACTTGATATTTTGCTGCAAGAAAGTTCATTGAACCTCTTATTGGCTTGCCATCCTTGCTATTCTCGAATAAATAACATCCTATTCTATGTCTATCATCATTTGATAGATTTGGGCGACGCATTTTTTTATTAATGTTGGTAAGTGTATTCTGTTTTACTCGTATTACAGCTTTTTTATTGATGATATTTTTTCATTCAACTTGTGACTAACGGTTTTTTGAAGTGCAGATTATGGCAGAGAAGAAGAAGAGAAGAAGAAGAATTGAGAAGAAGAAGAATATGGAAAAGAAGAAGAATATGGAAGTGAAGAAGTTGTAAATTATTGTAGTCTTATTGTACTGAGTTGTAATCATAGAAACTGTGTAATAGTTTAGGAAACCAAGGTTTTTGGGGGGAACATTTATGACTTTTTAAATTTCCCTCTCATTGTATTTTGGAGGGAAATGAAAACTTTGAAGTGTACTTAATTAACTTAACAATTCTATTAAGCTTTTAGTTTATAAGCTCTAATCAAGCCCCACTTGCTTTTTCATGAATACTTTTTCATTCTTTATTCAACACCCAATGGGATGAACATAGATAAGTGGAGGGAGTAGTAAAATGCTGACAAGTGATTTAAGTTTCATGTAAACACGAAGCCCCATTACGGGGATCCTAGAAACGCCACATTTTCATGTAAACTCGAACCTCCATTACAGGGATCCTAGAAACGCCACTGATGACAAGTGATTTAAGTCAACATGAAAGATCCTGTTAGAATGCTATCAGACCAAGATACTGTACCAAGTAATCAGGCAGGATGTGCTCGGATCCCATTTCGTATTCCGTCTTGTATCCCATCACTTCTCCTATTGACACATAAACACTTTTATATACTTCATAATATTACTATTTTTATTTATTATTTATTATTTAAAATGACGTGTCAAGATTTTAGGGTGATGTAAATAGCAAGTGAATCACTCCAACTCCATATATATCAGACACACTAATACTCTTTCTTCTCATTCCATTCTGGAAGTCAAACTATAGAAACAAGATCACTTACATCAATTGTACGTAAGTTGTTTAATACTTGTATTACATGCAAACATCACTTACTTGTCATCCTACTATTTCCATTTTATCTTCTTCCAGTTCTTAATTTTTAAATTAATTAAAACAAGGTTAAATCGGGACAAAAGGGTGATCATTCCTTCCTTGTATCATATATATATATATATATATATATATATATATATATATATATATATATATATATATATATATATATATAGAATTAGGATCACATGAGTTCACCCTATCTTTTTGAGTCCGTGAGTCCATGATATAATATCACACGTTATATTAAATAATATCACAAAATTACGATATCACACGTTATACTAAACAATATCACAGCTGGAAAAAAAAAACTTTTTGAAAAAAAAAAATTGAAAAAAAAAATCGTCATATTGTTTTGTAATACAATATCACACGTTATGCTAAACAATATCACACATTATACTAAACAATATCACAGCTTTCACGAAAAAAAATTGTTAAAAAAAATTCGTGATATTGTTTTGTAATACAATATCACAAGTTATGCTAAACAATATCACACGTTATACTAAACAATATCACAGCTAACACGAAAACAAAAATTCCGGAAAAAAAAAAATTCGAAAAAAAAAATTTCGAAAAAAAATTTTTAAAAAAAAAAATTTGAAAAAAAAAATTTCGAAAAAAAAAATTTCGAAAAAAAAAATTTCGAAAAAAAAAATTTGAAAAAAAAAAAATTCGTGATATTGTTTTGTATAGTGCGTGATATTCTTTTATAGACTCATGGACTCAAATATTTAGATGGACTCACCGGATCCTACCTCTATATATACTAGTATTGGTGCCCGGCTTCGCCCGGGCTACCTCTACTTACCATTAATTTTTTTCATTAAATAAAATTATTTAAAATTGCATAACCCATAAATTTAACATTAATATATTTTTCTCTGACATATCCTAAAATTACGATGAAATAAATTTTGTGACAAATTCACTACTCCCGCTATTAATATTTTACTCTTATTAATGAAACAATAGTAATAACATTTCACTACTTGCCGTAATCATTGTTACTTTCTTACTCCTGCCGTAATTATTGTTACTGTCACTAATGTCACATTAATATTGATAATTTCACTACTCTCGCCGTAATTATTGTTACTTTCACTATTGCCGCATTAATATTTATTATTTCACTACTCTCGTTGTTGTTTCTACCACTTTCACTAATTACTATCATATAATTATATCCAATGTTACTACAATTCTTCTCTTTACTTACGAAATTACTTTTACTATTTAGGCATGCAATTTTAAGATGATTATATATTTATGTAAATATATTACATATATGTATTAAATCAAATCGAAAGAATTATACAATATAGTACAATTTATTTTAAGGAAATTGACCATCTTAATTAATTATTTTATTTTAAGGAAATTGACCATGTTTAGGAAAATTACCAAACTTATATATAATTTAATTTTAACCCAAACTATATAATATTTGCATTGAGATCCCTCAATTGGGTCCATCACACGGTGCTTTTGATTTAAAACTATATAGTATAATTAATTTGTATAACTTTCTTTAATTACATTGAAGTCCCTTGGTTTTTGGATTTAATATATGGTATTGATATATATATATATATATATATATATATATATATATATAGAATTGGGATCCGGTGAGAACCACCAACATAATGAGAACCATGAGAACTCCACCTTACGGACCTTTTTAAATAAAATTAATGACATATTTGGATTCGGCATAGAATTTTATGTCTAGATAACATATTTCTTGGTCTAGAAAATATATACTTGTGACGGAAATCGAGGCGAGATACATTTTATTAATTTTCATGCACCTACTACTCACTTTTATGTATCTAACATTTTTGATGCACCTAGAACTCGTTTTCGTGCACCTAGAGCCTGTTATTTCATGCACCTAATAATCATTTTCATGCATGTAACAATTTTCATGCACGTAGTAGTCATTTTCTGCGTCTATTGTCGTTTTCATATACCTAAATGTCTTTTTGAACATTAAGTTTATATTTTGTTAATAAAATCAGTAAATTTTGTTTAGTGATACTAAAAAATGTATTTGAATAAACTAAACTAATGGTATATGAGCCATCAAAACTTTCGGAATAAGATTTAGTGGAGATTTAGTGAGGGTTCTCACGGTTCTCATTATATGGGTGGTTCTCACTGGATCTCAACCCTATATATATATATATATATATATATATATATATATATATATATATATATATATATATATATATCACCGCTCTAATTTAGTTCCTTGAATAATGCAGTGATCGATCATTCATAATCAATAGAATGGAGATTTCGACACCTATTTCATGGTTATCTGCGCTTGTAAGTTAACTTTTTTATTACTATTTATAATATTTACAACAAAAGGAAATGAGAGAAGTATATGGGAAAGAGCAATTGACAATAGTTAACAACATTGACATTTAAAAATGATTGTAGTGGAAATCAATCTACACTTTTCATTTGGAATGTTGATGATAAAGATAAATTAGAGGTAGAGGATTTTAATATAAGAAATGATGTGATGTTTTAGCAGGAAATGGAAGATCTAATGTTATTTCAAGAACCTTATGATGATATACATCAGTCCTTAGATGAAATAATGTGCCACAACAACATTATGGATCATGAATTTATGCCTCTTAACATGAATCAAACTCAACACCAAGACCAACATCAACACCACTCTCCCCTTCCTACTTCCGCCGCCAGCAACGCCAATGATGTCACCAAACTACCTACCGTTATGACCAAGTCCAACAACACAACTTCCATGACTAACACTAAAATGTAAGCCTACTAGAAAACGTCCAAAGGTCCACAACTCAACATCTCCGAAAACAAATACGTGTTTTCCGGTTATTCTAAACTTTGGTAGCTCCATACTGTCTAAAGAGGATGAGAAAGATCATGAAGAAGAGCATGTGTCTTCTTTAGTAATCGACGAGGAGGAAGTAGTGTTCATTCCCTAAGGAAGATAATGTACTATTGTATGGTAATTGCGACCATGTTACAGATGAAGAACCTCCAGCTAAAACTAAAAGGAAGTATAAACAACTTGTTTGCTGCCCTTTCTGCCCTTGTGCCTGGTCTCAAAAGGGTATATATATTTCTAACTTGTACAAGAGAGCATTTGTGATAACACTTAAATGCAGATGGACAAAACTTCAATATTATCAGAGGCAATTAACCGCCTAAAGGAACTAGAGAAGAAAAGATGGCAAAAAGATCCGTTCAATCAGTGATGCTAGTGAAGAAAACACTGTTCACATCAGTTGACCAAGATTGTCATTCAAATTCTTGCAATGACTACATGATCATCTACCGGAAACTGTCCAACAACACCATCCTTATTAATTAAGATAACCTGCGAGAAACGAGAAACGAGAAACAAGTCTTAGTAGAATTCTTGGCGTGCTTGAAAAGTACAAACGAGCCCATTTGACATATCATATGCCTTTCTTTTGAACTTCTCTAGCTAGGTTTACTAGTAGGGACAAATCATGACAGTAGTACCTCAAAGGCACCTATCCAATATCCATGCATGGCAAGGGTATGTAAGGGAGCTGGATGTACAGAACATTAATCAAGAGGTGAAAACGCAAACAATTAAGATCAGAATACTTTGTACATAATTATTTCCCCTGTGTTTTGGGTTTAAGCCTTTAAGCTGATTAATGTCTCTTTGCAGATGGAGAAGGAATTTGATGCAAAACTACAGGATGTTTTGCAAGATCTTGTAGCAAAGCTTGACTGTACTATGTAGTGTGTGCTATGACTTTTTGAAAAACTACTGTCTTGAGTTGGACGGTTAAAAGTTTCAGTAACATGTAAACATTTAGATGTTCCAATCCCTATCCCTAAATTCTAAACTGTTAGGCCTGTTAGTGTTTCATCCCAAAAGTCATTAAACGGGAACCCTGTAGATCTCGTATAAGATTCTCATTGATATTCCTTGTTTATTTAATTACTCCGTATATGGATAACTACGTTATATCACAACAAGATGATCGATCACATACAGAAAATTGTCGAAAGAAGCGGGTATTGTAAAGATTGATAAGGATAAGCAAAAGGACTGGACTAAAAAGCATTAAAGTTTAGACTTAGCTTAAGCTGTCAAGCCATTTCACAAAGAAAAGATTACTTGCTTCCTTCCTACAACTATTATCTGATACTTTAACCCTTTTAACAAACAATCTTCTTCTCTTGAGATCAGACTTGCTCTTATTCTCATTCACCATTTTCTTTCCTTCCTCCGCACCCCAATACCAACACACTTATTTCTTCTTCGATTCATTCTCTCTTTTCTATACTCATTCTTTCTTTCTTTCATTTCCATGTCAGAGTATGATGGGGATAACAACCCCCATTTTCGGCCTAGACACCGTCCTGATCCAACAACCATACCCAACCATATTCAGCCCGAACCCATGCAACCATGGGATTATCATCCAACTCAAATTCCACCCCCGGATAGAATACAGCCACGAGGTCGGCCTCACTCTCAGCCTCCTGGACATGATCATCAAGAGCCACTGCCCCCAATGGTGCACCTTCGCCCACCGGAACATGCACCTATGCACCACCAGCCATCCAGACATTCTCGCCCACTTGACCAGCCCGGCCAACAGTCTCACCTAGTGGATGGCCCACCAGAACGCCATCCCAAACGACATTCTCTTCCAGTAGTTGGTGCACCATATCCACAAGATTACCAGCCCAGGCCTAAGCCCACACGACCGTCTCATGGGAACTCCGAGCATGCAAACTTAATGTACCCAGAGCAAAGTAGAACCAATCCCATCACATGGTGTGGTGCAGTTTTTTGTGTCATCCTATGGATGGTCATAATACTGGGAGGGCTCCTTGTGCTCATTATATACCTTGTGTACCGTCCACGCACCCCACATTTTGAGATATCGAACGCAAGCCTAAATGCCGTCTACCTGGACATGGGATACCTCCTCAACGCAGATCTGACGGTGCTAGTGAACTTTACAAATCCCAACAAGAAGGTGCATGTGGACTTCAGCTATGTGACTTTGCAACTCTATTTTGAGAGACACCTTATTGCGAATCAGTACATAGAACCCTTCTCAGCTTCCAGCGGCGAGAATAAACTCGCGAATGTAGAAATGGTAAGCAGTCAGGTTAGGCTTCCTATAGCAGTGAGACAAAAGCTGATAACCCAGATACAGAGAAATAGAATCATGTTTGAAGTTGATGGTATATTTCATGCAAGATCTAATTTTGGAAGTCTCCTTAAGTATTCTTACTGGTTGTATGGTCATTGCATCATTGAAATGACAGGACCTCCCAGTGGAATTACGATATCGACCAAGTGTTATACAAAGGATTGATTGCAGGATTAGGCCACCCAAACCAACATTTTTATTCGTCTCTTTTTTTAGTTTGTAATGTTTTGGATTTGAGGATTGTAGTATAGTTTATTCTGCAATTCCATCAACATGGATCTCTAAAATTTCATGTTAACACCATGGTTGGACACTTCATCCAATTATGTAAGAATACGGCATGAATAATCAGATCACAGAAATTGAATAGATGCGTAGGATACCAAACAAGTAACATTTGATTGTGCACATTTCTGAATTTTGCAAGATTCAGCTCAAATACAGATTTACATGCAGAGAAGAAAGAAGAAAGAAGAAATGTTCCACATCAATGTACCCTGGAAGGTCCAAAGCTTGTGAATTTGGACAGACTATGCATTACATTGTTTTGAATCAAAACTTCAAACGAATCTGCAAAAGATTCGATTTTCGTTGTGGCCTTAGTCCTAGAAGCTTTTGCATCCGGAAAATCTCAACTTAAACTTATATTTTCATTACACTTCTAACAATCTAACCAGAATAATTTTTAAGATTCACCTGAAACTGATTCATTTTTGTGTACTACTAATAGAGTAATAGCCATCATTTTACAACATTTTTTTTCATTGGATTGCGCGGATATGCTATTTCAGCATATAATACAACCAAAAAAATGTACAAGCGTACACCTATAAATACAGCTATCTAGAAGACTGACTAAATGGAGAAGAAATTGTCAGTAATATTGGTTAAATGAATTATGCCCATATTGCTGATATTGGTGGTGTTGCCCATATGAGCTCTGTTGATGATATTGCTGCCGCCCGTCATCACGTGATTCAAAATCAGCATTGCGTGATAGTAAAGTGGTTTTAAGGCACCATCCTTCGGGTTCTTCAAGGAATCTATTTGAGTCGATATATTCTTCAAGCCTCGTCACCACCGAATTAATTCGTGGGTTCGCACTAGCCTTTAGTTTATGCACAAACTCCCGCGATATGGCGGTTAATATCTTCCGGAATTGATCCTTGTATTTCTTGTGAAGCGCAAATCCTGCCATCTAAATATAAAATCAACTGGTATCAAAGGCTTTATCCAGAAAGTCTCTTAATGTTGATAAAAGTTAAAAAGGTTATGGCCAAATTATATTTATCCAAAAATCGGTATATATAAGCTTGGTTTTTTGTTCTATCTCGAGTGATTTATTATGTTTTTTGTCAGGTGAAATAACTGATTAAGATTCCTAAACTTCAGAAAAACAACATTATACAAGAAAATTAAAAAAATTGCCATAACCCCACTATGCCAGTTACTTTATTTAACCCAAAAACCTAACAGCGAAATGAAAGTATGAAGATATCAAGTAATGAAGATATTAGTATCAATGGGGTGACTTACTCTTAAGAATGCCTCAAGGGCGACGGCCGTGAACAGATTAGCAGGCAGCGCATTCAAAAACCGCGCAAGCCAAGTCCAACCTTCTTCCAAACCATGCACATTCTGGACACCTTGAGCTTCCGTCTACAAAAATTATTGTGAATATGTTTGCTTAAATTGGCAGGATAGAAACTTCGAATATTTCTAAACTAAATCACACCCCTTCCATGAGTTCCATCTCCTGTCATCTTCGAGCATTATTAAAAATACTCCCTCCCATCACGTGTTCTTCCCACTTTTCTTATTGGGATCATTTCATTTGTTCTTCCTGTTTCTTTTCTTTCCTTAAGCAGGTACTTCTTTTATGGCAAAAATTAATACTTTACCTTATTAAGTGTGTCGTATATTTACATGTTATACCATTGTTAAACCTCACATCAAAGTTCCTAATTAATATTATCAAACCTTAAACATACCCAATTAATCAAATAATCCACCCAATTAACATACCCCTCTATCACCCATCCCCCAGTCACCTTCTCAACCGCCACCACACTCATCCAACCACAACTAACCAACCACAACCCCCATTTCACCTTTCCACTATCCAGCCACACACACCCTCCACCCCAGAAACTCTCACCTCTCGCTCTTTCCTCTTCCCAAGCCAGCCACCCTTTTTGCACTTTCATCTTGGCCGTCGTTTGTAACCCCTCCTTCCTAAGCCCATAGTCTTGTTCGTCATGACCATAGCCTTGTTCACCGTCATTCGTAGTGGTCGGAAGTCAGAACTGGTGTCATTAATGGTCTTTGTACGGTCAGGGGATGCGCAGAAGGTGGTGGTGGTGGGTGGGTCGAGGTATTCAAAGTCGCTTGTGGTGGAGGTTGAGGTGTCCCCGCCGTAGTGGAGGTTAAGGGCTGCTGGTAGTGGGGCTAGTGGAGTTGAGGGTTGCCCATTCATTTGCTGGTGGGGGATGAGGGTTGCCACTGGTGGTGGAATTTAGAGGCATCTTGGTTTTGTTTAATTGGGAAGCCACTTGCTTATTTGTTGCAAAAAAATATTGCTACCTAAACTGTTTCCCGAAAAATATGGGGAAATCATATGTGATGGGTCTCATAATTAAGACCCATACCCATACCCGGAATTTTTATGTTGGACCCATACCCGTTGGGTCCCAAAAAATTAGACCCATACCCGACCCATTAAGGTCCGACCCGAAGGGTCTGGGTCGGGTCCCCGACCCACTGCCATCCCTAGTGATGGGAGAGGGAGTAACAAAGATTATGCCAACCTGTACTAGGGCCCCATATAATTTCATGTACGATCTCAAACGTTCCAAATACTGGTCCATCGTCTCCAAATTCCCATCTTCTTCCCGAAAGCCAATCGCTTTGAAATATCTTTGTTTTGTTTGAAAGGCCGCCTGAAGTGCACAAACGAACCAGGACATTAGTTAATCAACAATTGCAAGCACTTGCACTGTTCATAAACAACTTGTTAGGAAAGACACGTCTGTGTCATATGGCTATTTTAGTTGCTGAGTAATAAAATCTGTCCCTTCTCTTCCCGATTTTTTTTTTTTTTGGTTTGAGAATTTTTTTCAGAAGATACGGTATTGACAGTACGTAGGAGGATCCAATTAGGCCTTTTGATGTATAACATATATTACAGAACCACAACAAAGAACTTCGAGTAACTAATGGAGATACAAAGATAAGGCAGAGAGATTCGGGAAAGAGAATCCCCAATGTGCCCAGGAGAGGAGAGGAGAGGGATATTTACCTCTGAGTATGTTATATGCTTTGGAACAGTATACATACAAGCTTTATGAAATTCGGTCAGAAGGGAGTTCATGACAGCTGGCACCTGAATGAATAACAAGTATAGAATAAATCTTAGAAGTACAACTCAAAAATCGAAATCAAGAAAACTGTAGAATCCAAATGAATCTTTGACAGATCGACAACCTGAACTACACCAATCCCAAAAGCATACATAATGTTGAGTATTATAAATGGATCTTTGCCTAGAATAAATCATGACATTTGGCTGGCGGTCAGCTTCAAATGTGAGCCATGTTATTCTTGCCTGAATTAACAGTTAGATAGCTACGCAAGCTTTTGCATAACCTCCTCAACAAATGCGGGGAATTATTTGAAAGAACAAATCATGGGAAAGCTTTTCCGTAACCTCCTCAACATCAAAAATCTTATATTTACATCTGAACTAGTCAATTAGGCAGTTACATCAGTCATTTCTGATTTCGCCCTCTTCCTACAATGTTGTTGAATCCTAAAATCAATCAGGTCTACTTATGTCTTACATTGTTGTGTTTCATGAACAACAATGACAACATTATACCCCAACGGCGGGGTAAGGCGGGGTCGGATGCATGCACTCGTTATCTCTGTAAACAGGTTGTTTCTGGATGAGCCGTAACGAAAATTGCACCAGGAATTGCATCAAATCACTATTACTTGTTACTTCACACTCCCTCCCATTCACTATGATATTCCACATTGCTTTTTGGGTAGTTTTTAAGGGGAATGAAATTTGTGGTGGAAAATGGAGGAAATGGAAAGTAAGAGAGGAAATGTGGGGTCACAAGTCCTAAGAACCACAAATTATGGACTAATAAGGAAAGTGGAAGATGTTAGTGAATTTGTCATTTTAGGAAATGTGGAAGATGTTAGAGAATAGGAGGGAGTACTTAACAGGAAATGACGTTGAAAAAACTCAACTATTGACATAAACAAGAAAAGCAACCATTAAGGCGTACCTGCGCACTAACATAAACTACCACATGGCCACATGCAAAGGCAGAAGAGTTGAAGTTTGAATTTGGGGTCTCATATATAGAGATAACCTGTAGAGTAAACACAAGTACAAGAGCATAAGTATATCATACAAGATAGAATGATTGATACGAAATAGATGTACTGGACATCAGAAAGCTAAGTCAAATAGCTAATGGGTTGAGACAAAACCTGGCAAACGAGTCAACGAGGTTGGGTTCAGGTCGGGTCATTACGGGTCTGTCATACATTCGGGTCAAATAAGGACTAGGCGGATCATTTCGGGTTTTGGGTGTGTTGCTACGGGTCTTTTCGGATTCAGGCCATTCGGGTCGGTCATTTCAGGTAGAAAACGCTTAGAATCGTGTTATTTTTGGGTCAATGAATAAGAAGAGTTTTAAAAGTAGTGTTTTTAAGACAAAAAGGGTTTTGTATAACTATATATATCTAAGGAGTGTTTTATAATTCATCTTATTTTTTTTTAATATAGATAATACTAAATGTGATTTCAAATTAGCTTCGGGTCAGGTTGTATCGAGTCAGGTCATTTCGGATCGGATCAATTACGGGCCAAGCAAAGCTCGGTCAAATTTGGGTCGGGCTGGGTCAATTTGGGTTTCGGGTCAAATTCGCGTTCTTCAATTTGGGTCTCGGGATGAGCCTTTCTGGGCCTGGTTGGTTTGCCAGGTCTACTCGAGACCACAATACAGTCTCGCTATGTTGCTCGTCTGATTTGAAGCTATCGTGGTTAATTTATCTTCCTTTACAAGGTGCATCAGCGTACTTATGTTATTCAGGTTTCTCTTCCTGAGATTCCACTAGCATAAATCAGATGCAAAGTTTTAAGTTTTCACACACTCAACAGCATGATGGAACTCTACAATGACAGCAAACAAAGAAGTCCCGTAGAAAATACTCAAAATAGATAGTGTCACAAATTCCTCAACATATTCGCCAAAAGTATGTCAATGTGTATTACTCTCAAGCTAAAAACGAAACCTGCCTGATCAAATTGTGTTTGCAAATAAGAAAAATACAAAATAGCTCGGTGGTAGCAATTTTATTGATGGTATAGTTAGCATGAGTTTTGTCTTTACCGGTATTATAAAATATCCAAATTTATTAGTAATAATTCGCTTGCTTCAGCTTTCAATCATATGCATTCTAATTTTCTAGGGTGTCTAGTTCATGAACTAGAAAAATCAGGAACAAGTCACAATATGGAGGAGAAAGTGAGCACTGAAAAACATGTATTACTCCGATTATACACATTACCTTTTTCGCAAAAATTGCTATTGTGACAGATTGGGGAAGAGCAGGATCGTTAAAGATTTTCAAAAATTCACTTGTTTTAGACCTGCATTCAAGAGTGGTTCAGAAACGGTCCAGATAATAACAATAATAACAAGTGCAGAGTCAGCAGTTACTATATAAGTTATGACGCCACTACAATTGAATTCCTCAACTCTGACATTTTTAGGCAGAAGTTTGCACCGTAAGAATAATGTTTCAGCAATTCCAGCATTACTAAAGTGAGAAATCGCTTCCCTCACTTAGAGTACAAACCACATTCATTTACTGAAAATTAGTTGAAACTAATAAGAATACCAGATTTCATCTATCCTGTCAAGCTATGGTGCATTGGAGCTATACATTACATTCATTTCAAGTTTTTTTCCTTATCTAAACTTTAAAATTTTGTGAGCATATTTTAATTCCCAAGATAAAACAGAGATGAACAGCGGTCGATTCATGAGGCCGTTCATTACCAGCTCAAAATTCATGAACAGAAAGTATTATCAATATCCCACACATGTCCATCCTCACCAGAGACACTAGTCTCTTCAGTTATATCAAACATCTTCTCTACAGAAATGTATGATGTGTATCACCATGCCCAAAACATTCTCATAACCTCCCTTTCTCGCCTGAGATAAGTTTGTCACTGATAATGGAGCTTTAACATCTCCCATTCGAGTAAAACATAAGAAAAAAAAACAGTAAATGTGCCCTATTAGCCATCCCATAAAACCCTTGAACAACAATAATATGAGATGCAGTTTCACATGACAAGGAACTGTGATAAGTTGATAACCAACAAACTGGGGCAAATTGTACCACCCACATCGATGAGACACAACAAACAGATAGTGATGAAGACCTGTGCAACAGTTTCCTTCCACTTGCATAAACCGAAAGGAAACTTACTGTACATTTTCTACTGATCCACTTATTTGTTTAATACGCCGAGCGATTTCCCGTTCTTTTTTCTGCAAGTCCTGTCCACATATTCATTGTAATAAGCTTCTGTGACACACATACATGATAAAACAATAAAAGCATTCCACAATAATAACAACTTAAAGATAGAGGTTCTGGCTCAGGGAAGAAGAGGTGGAACTGGATAAAAGGCACTATTAGAACTCACGGTAACGTCACGTACAAATTCAGACCTATGGACAAGGAAAAAGAAAGATAACTACATGCAAGCTCAGCGTGACCAGGAGATTATATTCTAAATCTATATTGGGGCTAGAATGATAGATGGAATAAATTCTTAGCGGCGTCCAATGCCTAGCAGGTTTTCCTGTGATTTGGTTCTTTTCCTTCCCACACGTCACCTAAAGAATCAAAAACCCGCATGACAGTGGTATACTAGAACTAACCAAATCACAGAAATAAGATAAAAACAAAACAAAACTAACACAAAGACAGAACTTAGAGTTCTAGACACCGCACTCCTACAATTTAGAAAACAATGAAGCCCAAGTGTTCTAACACAGTTCTAAACCTTAATAACAGTTTCAGACATGACTAATACCTAAACAACTTAACATTGAAAGCTCATGATTCTCTCCTACAACGAACCATTAGGGATAAAACTAACAAAAACAACAGAATGTATCACAGTATCAGAGGCATTGATCTATGGCTTCTATGCAAGCACAAGTTAGAACATATACAAAAAATAATAGAGGCAAACAACAATTTGGTCAGAAGTTGATGGCAATCAACAAAGGAACAGACATACCGTATTGGCACCTGACAAAAGCAAGTGGTTTGTATCCTCTAATTCCTTGTAGCTCTGAAGCCTTCTCTCCTCAAGCTTCAAAGCGTTTTCTGCTGCCCTAAGTAAGTTGCCTATAATAACAAAAAAAATGCCTAATCAATGAAAGATTATGACTTCAGAAAGCACAACAAGAACACGAGATAGAAGAAACGCACAAGGAAAGCAGCGAGTAACTGGGCAAAGGCAGATTTTTAATGATAAATCAAACTCGACATTAACAGGATATTCCCAGACTCCCAATGGGCAATGGCTTGGTGACATCTTCGAATAAAAAAATACAAGCAGATACAACGAGGAGTGGTTTATGTGCCATATGGGTACAGTCTAGCAGAAAGATGATCTAGCTCAAATGGTACAGAATCCAAAGCAGAGCGTATCTACAATGAAATTGATCAGAAAGCACAAAATATCCATCTATCATCTCCGAAAGAAACCAAGAAGTCCAAAAAAAAATTATAAGACCATTGATTTAGATAAATAACAGCATCAACTATCAGCAAACGGCAACTGTTATCACAGTTACAAAAGAGGCAAGAGTAAGGTCACGAAAAACTCAATCAACTGTAAGTGAAATATAAAGAAGCACCTTAGCCCTCAACTCGAGCAATACAATCTAAAAATAAATCAGTCAGCCATTCATCAAGTATCACTGCATACGATATACATGCTCCTAAAGTTTTTGGCATATCCTGCAAACCAGTTAACAACATTGTTGACTACCATTACAGAATCTGTTACAAATCTTTTACTCAATTTCAGATTCATTATGTTCAGATGTAAGCATTCTCATTGGTATCCAACATGAATGACAAAAAATATGTTTCCCGAGCCATAACAGAATTCAGATAAAAAAATACTCCCCCTCTCTCATTTATATTGTCCCTATTTGACTCTGGTGACCCAACAATGTTAAGTTTGGCTGATACTTTCTGACCGTATGCTATAGTTGCAACTTTCTACAAACGAAAATATGAAAACGGTTGTTTTGATAAACCAAACATGATTATATCTCTACATATTTGTAGTAGTTTAACGGTCAAAATTGACATCGATTGACTAATAAAATCAAAAAAATTTGGGATCAATTAACTAGTAAATAGGCTCTTTCCGTGCTCAGAGAGAATCGAAAGAGAGAAACGAAACTGCTCTGACAGTAAACAATTGCGATGCTGACTGTACTACACCTGGGACGTTGGCTGTAGATGAGGTTGACACTACATTTTGTGGTGTTCCAGTAGCAGCTGCAGATTTTTCATTGGCCAATTTCTCAGCAGCTTCTTTAGCTCTTTCTGCTTCCTCTGCAGCTTTCCTTTCTTCTGCTCTTTTTGCTGCTTCACGTCTAGCCTTTAACCAAAAACAAGATCGTAATGTAAAGACAAAACATTTACAAGTGCACCAGCAGATAACCAATGCAAACTCTCCCTAGATAAACACTGGGAAGTCATTAGAAACGATGAAACAGCATCTGCAACATGAAGTCAAACACCTTTCCTTTTTTAAACAAGACAATTGAGCTATCTTAACCATCCCTCATTTGAGCTATCTTAACCATCCTACAAGGGAGTGATGCCCATGAACAAAACGACACAAGAGGCGCCTATGAACAAAATGAGAGAAGGGTGCTGGAATGAAAAATTAGTTTCAGCAAGGTGGGCAATGTCGATATATCCTAACACTCTAAATTACTGATTTCCTAATATCATTATTGAATTTTCTACCAATCATCAACAAGACATAGGCCTGTTAAAAAGGTTGGGCGGGTTGGGTCCCCGGTCAGGTCGAATGCGGGTGGGGTTATATGGGGTCAAAAAAGTTTATGGCGCCTTTTTCCCATTTTTAAATTAAAAACAAATAATTTTAAAAAATTAAAATAAATTAGAATTAATATTTTATTTATAGTCATTAGTTGCCGTACTTATATCAAAATAATTATAAAAATAAGTTATTTTAATAATTATTTTATTAAAATTATTTTATTATTAAATTATTTGACGTTACATAAGATTGGTTTTCTTATCATGGTAGTAATTTAAAGGACTAAAAATATTTTTTAATTATCACATTACATATATAAATATTAACATGTTAGAATAATATTTACGACTTATATTCACATATTTTTGACCCATCGGGCCGAGCAAGTTGGGTCGGGTTCCCACCCTAAATTAACGGGTTAATCCGAGTTTGGCTCGATCAGATCACGAGTGAAGATTTACGGGTCTTGACCCTCCAAAAAATGGGTCGATCAGCTCGGGCCAAATTTTGATGTGACAAGACATCCTAAATGGCTACTATTAAACCAGATTGTTGTACTTTATATAACGTAAAGAGCAAAAAATACTTAACAGGTCCATCTCAGTTGTATTTTTCCTCTTATTTGTATTTCCATTCTCCAAACTTCCAACTAACCTCTTCCTCTTTCGCTTTCAGTTGGCGAAGTTTCTCTTCAAGCAAAGTCTTCTCTTTTCTTTTGGCTTCCTCAACTGTAGCATCATCTCTTATTCTCCTTTCTTCTATTTGCGCTCGATGCTCATGATCCCTCTGGATGGCAGTCAAATGGTTATCAAGAGCTTCAGCGCTGCATTAATTGAACCAATTAGTTTAAAAAAAAAAACATATCCAAAAGGCAGATAGATTATATCAAGTACAAAGACTTTAGTATAAAAGTGATTGAATTTTGGGACCAAACTATCTAATGAAATCAACTCAAGTAGAACAATGTCATGGCCAAATAATCCTTCTCAGATTAAAATCAACATCATGACATACAAGCCCTGTGACTCTAAGTCTCTTAACATTAAACAAATGACATGGGTCACCACCAGTACATTGAAGGGAAGGCAGAAGGGAAGGCGGAGAAATGGAGACACCTACAGTAGAAAAGAAACAGTACAAATAAATCAACTTACATCTTACGCTGATAATGCATGTCTAGCTTTCTATCCATTTCTCGCCTAGCTTCAATAACTTTCTCCTCTCGAACAATAGCCGAGGCATATTTCTCCTTTTCAGCCACCAACTGTGCCTCTAATGAGGTTACTTGATTCCTTATTTCTTCCTGTTAGAATTCAGGAAGACTTCTAAGTTATTCACATGATTTAAGTTTAAGGGGCTCCACACAAATCATGCCTGCCTTTGCGAAACGTCATAATTTCAATAAGACTGTGTCAAAACAGTGAAAAATGAGTATACATATAGTCCACACCCCGTTACAATTATCATAACTTGAAAGTTGTAACTGCATGATCATTGCTACAGATAAGAAATCATGACACTGAGAGTTACATGACAGGTTGCTTCCATAACAGGTTGGCTAGCAGCACCAATATAACCAGCCACCCAGATGTACTAGTACTATAATGGGAATTAATTTCATCACTTTCATGATAAAACATCATATTATATAGCTTCGTGTATTCCTTAATGATCTCACATTTTCACATAAATTAAATGCCACTACGTGAACATAAACTTGTATATGCCTAGAAGACGTCATAGTGATTTAGTGATTGGACTGACTGCAATGAAATACATATCCTTGAGCAGAGAAATACATTTCAGATCAATATATAGAGAATGATTGAATGATATGCCACGTGATCCTTCCACCAGCACTGCAGTATACAGTTCTGAGGACTGGACACCAACAAAGTTTCTCGAAAGCACGCACAAGCACGTAACATTCAATCATACAAGCATCAATTTGACAAGAAGTATTCTGATATGTCAGAGAAGTAGAGAACAAACCGTAAAACCAAGCTTGTGCTGATGTGTCATCTCCAGAAATGCAGTTTCCGTCACTCCCATTTTATTAATTGGATGAACTTGCAGTGGGTTCATTGCTTCATCATCTGAACCCTCACTTTCACTACAAAAATATACGTTGGAATCATGTTCTCTTAAACATAGATGTACACCGAAAATAAAACACGTCTATTAAGAAGAAGTCACATGTTTTGTTTCCATTATAAATTCGTGAATTATTAATACCCATTTTAGGCTCTGGTCAAGTTCTTAAACTCTTTCTTGAAGTGCCTCAACAGTTCCCTCAAAATGGGGAGGTAAGGGAGATGTATGTACAGTATTAACCATTTGTATAACAACAAATAAGTTGACGTTTCAAGCTGGAAGTAGAGGTAACATTTTTTTTCCACCTAAAGCATGAAGGAGTATAAATGTGCAATGCATCGTTCTATATTGGATACACAATAACTCTTTCAGAAAGAACAAAACCAAACCTGGCATAAATATCATTACAGCCAAAACGAACAGCTGGCACCAAGTCCCTAGACTGTTTTTCTTCATCAGAATCATCGAACTCAAAATCAATGACTTGCATTCTAAATGCATTGTTTTGGTTGGCTTCCCTCTTTGCAACTCCCCGAATCTCTCTGCACCGCACCGTAATAAAATGAAAGAACTCAGTCGACCTCAATTGAATAAAATATACAAGACAATGAATTAAAAAAAAAAAAAAAAAAAAAAGTTACCGGGTGGGTGATTTAGTAAAAGGCGTTGGGGGTAAAGGAGAATTAGAGCGAGTGAGTTTGGATTCCAAGGAATTCAAGTCGGATACAAGCTGGGTAAAGCTCCAATTAGGGTTAGGATCAAGTGACAAGCCATTGACACTCTTGGGACATTTCGGCTCCAATATTATCATTTCGGCTCCAAGATTACTGATATTACACCTTACACATTATCACAAATCAATTTATATACTACTGCGCATGTGATTATCATTATCATCAAATTAATTACGACTTATGCATCAAATTATAAAATTAATTAATTAATTAGAGAAAAGGAAAAGGGGGATTGAGGAAAATACCTGGTCGTGTCGGAGCAGAGTCCCAGACGAGCGTCAAGGGATTGATTGATTGATTGATTGAGGAATTGAAGTATTTTTGATTTTGAAAAAAAGGAGGAGAAAGGAAACCAGGCAAGCGGAGCAGTGAATGGTGATTTCTTTATTTTGTGATTTCCTATACTGGTTTTACAGTTTTTGAATTTACACATTAATATAATGAAAAATTATAATTTACCATCTAATATGTTTCATTTTTACAATTTATCACTTAATATGTTCTATTTAATAAATAATCATCTAACTTTGAACAAATTCCACACCAATCTAACTTATTTTACATTACTGTGACGTTTTTGCGTGATTATCGACTCGATTTCATTTTTACGACTTCAGATCATTTTTATGACTAAACTACTCTTACTAATTACCTAGACTAACTCCCTATTTATCACACTCACGCATTCCCATTCATTCAATTCAAACAAAACCTCAAATCCTCAAACAAACACAGAAGTCGTTTACAATATTAACCTAGGGTTCTTCCTCATTTCCTCAATTTCTGGGCAATTTCAGGTTTGTTTCCCTATCTATTTCTTCAATCTCAATTGTTTTTTGAGTGAGTACAGGTACTGAGATGAATTCTATTCATTCTACCTATTCATTCCATTGTAATTTATTACCTTCTCGCGAAAGTGTTGTCTACTTGAAGCCTCACGAAATGAAGGCGGTGGATCTTCTAATTGGAATCCAACAACCTAGAACCTAGCTTCAGTCTTATTTTTTGAGTGAAGAACATTCTTTTGTTTTGTTAAGGATGCAATTGTTCATTTTTCAATCTTCTGTTTTGCATATTAAATGTTATCTTATTCAGCATTAACAATGATGGTTTGTTATACCATAATTTGACGAAAGTATCATTTGTAGATACACCTTCTCATTTGTTTTCTTACTTGCTGAATGGTTAATTTTTGCATAGTAGCTATATATGGCTTGTTTGTAAAAACGTTTGTTATGATCTTAATGGAAAGTTTACATTTTACCGGAAAAAAATACTATCATAACCGTTTATTAACATAATTTTTTTAATTTACCTTGTACAATCAATTTGAGAGGAATTCGCATTTAACAAACAATTTTATTTCTATCAAATAAACTTGAGAGGTACGTATGCAAGTAACTACAATTTTGGGTCTTGGTGTTTTTTTAATAAGTGACATTAATTTGTTGATGTATTTTTTTTTTCGAATGTTGCATTTTTTCATTGTCGTTTTATGTAATTATATGTTATGTGATGCTCTTGTATTATAAAAACATCTTATCAGGTTTACTTTTTTAAGAATTCGTAGGAAGAAAAAGGTCCTTTGAGATCTTTATGTTAAGCTATTTTATTAATGATTTAAGTTTCTCTCTTTTGGTTAATACTACCTATATAAACTCAAATTATTTGGAAACATGGCAAATAATAAAATAGGATGTAAATTATGAAAATTAAACATAGTAACACAGTACTCTGTACTATGACTACTGTCAACTCCCTTTATTTGCTTTCTTATTTAATCCTTGTTTGTTTTTCAAGGGTTAAAATATCAAATTTTTAGAGATTTCGCGGTTTTTATTTTGAATGATTCTTTTTTTATTTTAATTTTTTTAATTATGGCCTTTATATAATCATATAATAGCTAAAATTAATTATAAGAATGAAATACTTTAGTTAGCCTTTAACTATATTGTATTGTATATATTTAATTATTATTCCATAGAAAAAAATGATAGAAATTAATGATGTGTTAAGATGATGTGAAATAAAATTAATGTGTTAAGATGATGTGGAATAAAATTAAATGGGTTAAGGTAGCCTTTTAATTAGATAGTATAGATTGTTGCTCTTAATTTCAGTCATAATGTTGAAGGTGGGTCTGCTCATTTCGCATCAAAACTCAAAGGAATGGCAGGAAGACGTCATTTGGCAAGTCTTAAATGACAAGACATAAGTTGACAATTCTTTTGTAGAGATTAGCCAAAAGATTTCATTTCTGATGGAGGAGAACAATAAGATAGTTGCTGAAAATGAAGCTTTGAAATTGAAGAACAATCAATTGGTCGAGGAATGTAAATGGGTAAAAAGAGATGAAGAACAAGTGAAGGCGATAGTAATGTTATGTTGTGCAATTGTATGCGGGTGTATGTGTTTATGCATTAGTAAGTTTATGTTGTAAGATCATTATGCAATGTAATGGCGACTCTGATGTTTATGTATTAGCAATTTTATGATGTTTGAGAAACTTTGAATGCTTTGTATCATGCTTTGATGTTGTAATGGAATGTAACGGCGACTCTGATGTTGTAATTAAATTCCTATATGAATGGAAAATTATGCTTTAAACTCACCTTGATGTAACAAGATCAGTAGCAAAATAACCTGATCATTAGTAGATCAGTAGCTCAATAGCAGGTCATAAGTGATTTTTCCTATTTTTAACAAATGGCTTTACAAATCAATTCAGGAATTCCATGTTCAAATTGAGTAGAATGAATTCAATAAAATTGTCTGAAATAGATAGATGAGTAGAGTATTGTAATACCTAGATATTTTGGGACCCGTAAAGAAACCTTGGGATGCTTGAGAGAACCCTCGTGTTTGACGAGTCTACTCGGGAGTGAAGTAATTATAAAGTGGACCGAGTATAACCTATACTAGACTTAGTGGAGTTGTTATAATGTCCGCCTATAGAAGGGTCGACTTAAAACTGTCATAACTTAAGATCTAGACATGGTATTTATGTGATTCCAATTGGAAGTGATATGTTGTTCTCTTACGATTCCAACGGTAGGTCACACGCCCAAAATGACCAAGAAACGAGTGAGATATGACTGTTTTACGAAAACTGGTCATTGTTGAGAACTACGTTGAACACTCGACCGAGTGAGGGTCACTCGATCGAGTGGAATCGGCTCTCGATCGAGTGAGTGACACTCGACCGAGTGAGTAACACTCGATCGAGTGGACTCGTCACTCGATCGAGTGGCGCTGAGTCAGAATGCGGGATAAGGAAATCTTAAATCCTTATCCTCATTCATTTTGTCTTCTTCCTTCTCACTCCAAATCCTCTCCCTTCTCTCTAAAACCTCCATAAACACACTTCCATGGGATTCAAGCTTGGTTTAGGAGATTTCTCACCTTCCTCTTCATTCCTTCCACCTTGTAAGTTAAGAACTACCATTTTATGTTTAGTATGAACCCTAACTTTTGGGGTTTTTGATTTGGGTAATTAATTAGTAATTAGTATATGTAATATGGATAATTAGTGGGTAATAATAAGGGGTTTTGTATTGTATAATAGTGTAGGATGTATTTGTGATAGTATTACATGGTTTGTATAGGAATAAGACGGTTTTACGAGACGGAATCATATGGGATTCGAGTTGCTTGTGAAGAATACTAAAAGATAGGTTAATCCTACTCGGTTTCAACAATGTGTGTGTATACTCATATGTCTTTTGTATCATTTGCATATTATGAGTCGGATTTGTATCATGTGGTAATGTTTGAGGATCTTGGTGAGTCTCTTATGTTGTTGGATTTGTATTATATCATATGATTTGATTGACATTCATGATGTATGAGATAAAGGCAAATTGATAAGAATTATGCATATTCGTTAAAAATGGGCATATTGACATATTGTGATGCATTTAGTGATTATGTGATGGTTGGTAATTATTATTGGTGATTCTTGTTGTTGAGGAGACGTAAGACGGTTGGGAGACCGTCTTACGCTTGAGTCGCCTCTTGGAGCTTCCCACTCCAAGAGGGATGTGCACATTAATAACTTGAGTTCGGAGGGACTCGTGTGAGTGAGACACGACGTCTGGCAGGGGATCCGGTTGGCTTCCGGACCCGGTACGTCTGGGCGTGTCCCGGTACCTTTGTGGTGAGGTGTGGTGTCGTGGGCGTGTCCCTGACACCGGTGGTTATGGGCAAGTTTGGGCGTGTCTCAGTACCGGCTTGGTGATTGTATAATTGTATCTCATTTATATCATTGGCATGTTGCATATTTATTTATCATGTTGTATCTTATATTAAATTATTGAAACTGAGGTGTTGTGTGTCTGTGTAATTGTCACCTATTTCCGGGGTGGCCTGTGTCTATCCATATGATTTTCGATCATATGGGGAGCAAGTTAAGTACAGGTTGGTTGGTGTCACGCACGAGACGAGACGCGCTTTGGACTTAGAGTCGAGTACATGGATAGTGTTAGATGACATAGATGGTAGTCAAGTTGTATAGCTCACATTTATTCATTTATGGTTATGTAATTCACTAAATACTTTATTTATACTTAATTGTTTCTTAATTGCAACTCCGATTTCACCACCTGGGGAAACCGAGATGGTAACATACTCTCATTACCTTGGCCGGGTAAGAAGGAGGTGTTACAAAGTGGTATCAGAGCGAAAAATTTTGGAACCTAAACCAATGAACCAAAATGAACCTAGGTGTGTCTAATAAAATTAACCCGATATGAGTACAATAGGAGATCGGTTTTGGATGAGTAGGCGCCCTCATATCAAAACTAGTGCCTATTGTATCGGTTGGTCACTACGTGGGTGGTTATGAGTATGGGTGAACGCTATATGTAAAGTTGTATGGTTGCATGAATATGTGATTAGCATTAAGTTTCTTGCATGGTATAGTTGTTTCCAATGATGTGTGAATGTGTATGGAAGTTGAATGCTTAAATTGATGTGAGTAGCATGCTTAGAAATGGTTAACATGTGTTGGTATATGAATGATGATTTCGCTCTTTAAATTTACACCGCACGTTAATTAAATACCTATTAGTGCTATCGATAGCGTATGACTAATAATGGATGTTGATAGGGTAACTACTAGTACTGCGGTAGCGTACCAAAGACGGTAAGTAGGATGACGTATATGGACTCCCCAACCTTCTCTTTATGTTGCAGGGACTTCATCGTTCTAATTTGACTCGAAATTTCAAGCCGTAAGCAATTACTCTAATGAGTGTGTTGGACCATATAGATATATGATTAGTTTTGATAATGACAAGTGTGTACTTTATATTATATATACTCTTGTTCGTAATCGTTTGTTTAGTCTTTAATAGATTGATTAAAGTTTACAATTTAAGCAAGTAATCTTATAGCAACCTTGGCTATAACATTGAAGATTTGTGAAGCATCATTCAAGTAATGTTATAGCAGCTTGAGCTATAACATTGAAAATTCTTAAAGTGTCATAGTAACTGTAACAAGTTTCAAGTATGATGATCACTCAAGCAAAAGGCTCGATCAAATCTACAATAAGCTCAAGATGAAGAGCTTATGATCAAGATAAAAAGAAGATCCTACCACTGAAGATCTCCAGGAAGATTAGCTAGTATAGGACTTCATCTAATAATGGTATCTTAAGAAGTAATATTGGGAAGATAAAGTTATAGCTATTTCATCTATAACTTTACCTACCAAACTTAAAGTTATAGCCATTTGTACTATAACTTTGGGTTGTATTTTAAAGCACGATTTTAATAGTTTTAAAATAATTTTTCAAAAGATAAAATTCTTCAAATATGTTTCGAAATCATGTGTATATATGATAGAGGTGAAATACGGGTTGTTTAGAGTGAATTGTTTACGTTATCCTATTGGTTAGTAAAATGACTTATGAGTCGTCATGCTACCTAGGGTTTGCTAAATTATCTAAACCTAACCCTAATCTACCCCTTGATATTTTGACCTAGGGTTTCGGCCAAGGAAGGCTTATGAGCCGTGTGGAGGCCGAACTTACTCCTTGTGCGAGTAAATCCTATTAGGTCAAATCTATATTTTATTGTCATAAGATATCTTCATATCTTATCAAATATATCAGATTTACCTTATTTACTTAATCAAAATATTTAGTAGATTAAATTAGAAGAGATAAGATTTGTTTCTTATGAAACAATTCACCTTGCCTCACGGCACCTTTAGGGTTTCGATAAAAACCCTAGTGTTTCTCTTCTACTATATATACTCAAGATATTCATTAAATCAAACAAGCTTTTCGAAATATAAAAATCCCTTGCAAACAAATTGAGTTTAAATTTCAACTAAGTATTTTTATTGTTTTGCAATTGAAAATCTTTTACGAAAAGTCGTGCTCTTTAATTTGTGTGTTATTCTTAAGATTACGTTATAAGATAATAGTACTTCATATTGTTTCTACTTGTTCAATTGTGTGAACACTTAGAGGAATAATCAAGTGCTTTCTTAGTAACTTAAGATAGTCAAAGTCGAATATCTATTGATATTCAAATTGAGTTATAGCTAGAGTTAGTTATACGAGTGGGTTGATAATTTTATAATCTGGAGAAATGTACTAAAATTATTAATCGAGAATAGTGGACGTAGGTTTAAAATTATGAAGCTGAACCACTTTAAATATCGTGTGTCCTTGCAGTTTTCTTTATTGTTCATTTCATTACGTTTATATTCGTTTAGTTAATTAGTTAAAGTTTAATCAATAAACTTTAAATAATTAATTACTTAGATATAAAATCAAAAAGTGGGCATAAGTTTTTAAATACTCAATTCACCCCCCCCCCCCTCTCGAGTATTTCGACCTTGATAGACTCTTCAATTGGTATCAGAGCTTCGTGCTCTTGATTGCCTAACCGCAAAGAGGTTTATCCGTCTATCTTTTTATCTTTTATTTTATTTTAACTCCGCTGCTTTACTCGTGTGAAATGGACTCCAAATACCTTAAGTGTCCCGTCTTTGATGGGAAGAATTATGGGCTTTGGAAGAACATGATGACACACTATATAAAAAGACATGATTGGGAGTGCTGGACGATTATTAAGAATGGACCACACAAAATTTTGGTCGCATCTTCGGAAGGCACTACCTATGAGAAAAAGGAAGAAGACTATATTGAGGCTGATTACAAGAAGGCAGAGAAAAAGTCGAAAGCGATAAGTCTGTTGCAAAACGGCATGACATCGACCGAATTTGATCGTTTTTCTTCTTGTACTTCGGCTAAGGAAATATGGGATGGTCTTGAATTAGCCTATGAAGGAACGTCAGTTGTTAGAAAATATCGTATTGACTTACTGATTCAAAAATACGAACTTTTTAAAATGGAAAAAAATGAATCACTCGATAGTATGTCAGCACGATTTTCTACTATAATTAATGAGCTCAAAAATCTTGGTAAAACGTTTAACTCCAAGGATATTGCTAGGAAAGTACTTAGGAGTTTGACCAAGAAATGGCGTCCCAAGGTCACGGTTATGGAGGAAGTTAGAGATCTCACCTCTCTACCTTATGCAGAACTTATTGGAGCTCTTATGGCTCATGAACTCGTCCTAGAAGACGATGATGCCGAGTCCAGTAACACTAAGAGCATGGCTCTACAAGCTTCTGCTAAGGAAGATGTCGATGCTGAAATAGAGGATGAAACGGTTCTTCTTGCTAAACGATTTAATAAAAGAATTTTCAGAAATAAGCAAGCAAAATCGTTTAATAACAACAACACGTCCTATAATAAGATAACTTCTGAGTGTAAGAATACGTTTGCTAATAGAGGATGCTTCAAGTGCGGAGAATCCAGTCATATGATTAAGGATTGTCCCACATGGGAGAAAATTAAAGACAAAGCAAAGCGTGAGAAGACTAAGAAAGAGTTCAAATAAGTAATGATGGCATTATGCTGGGGAGATCTTGACACGGAGGACGACGAAGGATCTGAAGAAGAAGAAGTTGCTAATCTATGCCTAAGCAACATAAGTCTTGACCTATTTTCAGACGATGATAAAGATAGCGTGAACTCCTATTGCTGCTTCCTAGGAGATTCAGAAGAAGAAGAAGAAGAAGAAGAAGAAGAAGAAGAAGAAGAAGAGGTAAGCTATCTTGAACTCAAGAAAAGCGTTAAGAAATTGTCTAAGAATGCTTTAATCGAATACTTTGAGCTATCTCTTGATAAATGTCATGAACAAAAACTGGAGTTGAAAGATTTAAAAGAAAAGATTCTCGATATTGCTGAAGAGAATCATCTCCTTAAAGCCAAGGCCATGAAGCTCAAATCTAAAGTTATGGTCGATATGGCTACAACTTCAGATGTGACTAATGCTGAGAAAAAGGTTCTTGAGTCTAAAGTTATAGCTAATGAAGCTAAAACCTCAGATCTGAAACTCAATATTAAGCATCTTCAAGCCAAGGTTACAGCTAATGAAGCTATAACCTTAGAATTGAGGAAAGTCAAAGAGCTTCTTGAATCAAAGGCTACAGCTAGAGAAGCTGTGATCTCAGATCAAAAGAAGGAAATTGACTCTCTAACTCAGCAATTGAAGGAATCTAAAACCTTTCTATTAAATACAAAAAAAACGCATACTGAGATGGTACGAGTTCTTAACGAGATATTCCAAAACTTTCGTGACAATTATGAAGAGACTCATCCTCCCAAGGTTGTTGAGTCAGACCATTCCAAATGCGATAAAGAGATTCAGTCTTTAAAAGACTTACTCTTACATGCTAGAAAGGTTCACGAAAAGTGGAAGGTAGCACACGTGTCCTAAACTTCCTAACTGAGCAATCAGATAATAATATGAAAATAGGATTAGGACATGAGTGCTATGGTCGCAGAGGCCACTCTAAATGTAAATCAACTCCTTCTGAACGAGATTTCAGGAAGAGAAAATATGTCAATCTACCAGACTATTTGATTTGCAATTACTATGGTCATACGGGCCATATCCAAGAAAACTGTGTCAAATACGGTCAGGATTTAAGAAAAGGAATCAACTTTGTTAAAGCAACTGACACTGTTTTAGAGGATTATGACTTCCCCCCATCTGAACCTAGTACGAGTGAAGAACGTAACAATAATCATCGTTGGTTCTATGATATGAGCTTCGACTTTGAGAGGGTTGTCGAATCAAAACAATCACCTAAGCCTAAAGAGCCCTTCAAAACCAAAACTCCCCCAAAACAATCTGAAAGACCACATAATGAAGAACCCAAAACACAACCTAAGATGATCCCTAGACGAACCATTTCGTCTCTAAAACGAACAAGTTTGGGTTAAAAAAGATTTAATTTTTAGAGTGACTAACGTCAAAGGACCTAACTTAGCTTGGGTACCTAAAAACTATATCTAATCATTTTGTAGGTTGTGGTGAAAGAAAATAATCTATGGTACCTTGATAGTGGATGTTCAAGGCACATGACTGGAGATGTAAATTTATTTCTTTCACTTGAACCCTTCAATGGAGGTAAAGTTACATTTGGTGACAATAAGAAGGGTAAGGTTATTGGTGTTGGTAAAGTTGGAATATCCTCTTCTCATGCTATTAGTGATGTTTATCTTGTTAGTGGTCTCAAGCACAATTTACTGAGTATCTCTTAATTATATGACAAAGAAAATAAAGTTGTTTTTCATTCAGATTCCTGTCGAATAATAATTGAAGGAACAAGTAGTGTTGTGCTTGAAGGACAGCGTAAAAGGAATGTTTATATGATTGATTTGAATAATATTCTTACTAACTCGTTCACATGCATGAAAGTTACAATAGATGATTCTTGTCTTTGGCACAAAATATTTGCTCACATTAGTTCAACTACCTTGAATAAGTTAAAGAGATGGGATTTGGTTGAAGGACTTCCCTCAATCAAATTTGATCAAGAAACTTTATGTGACTCGCGTGCTCGTTGCAAACATGTGAGATCATCCTTCAAGCCTAAGAGAATGGTAAGCACCAATGAACCACTAGAACTCGTGTACATGGATCTATGTGGCCCAATGAAGGTAAGAAGTAGAGACGGATCCGGGTATGTCTTCGTTCTAGTTGATGATTACTCTAGATATGTTTGGCCAATTTTTCTCAATTCAAAAGATGAAACTTTCGATGAGTTTGCAGTTCTAATGAAGCTTGCCCAAAATAAGTATAAATCAAAATTAGTTTCTATTCGCACGGATCATGTCACCGAATTCGATAACCATGCCTTTATAGTATATTGTAGGGAGAATGGTGTTGGGCACAACTTCTCAGCACCACGAACCCCACAACAAAACGATGTTGTTAAGTGTATGAATAGAACATTGGAGGATATGGCACGCACTATGTTGTTATGTAGTGGTCTACCTCGTAATTTTTGGGCTGAAGCTATTAGTACTGCATGCTATGTTCACAATCGTGCTTTGATTAGACCTATTCTCAAGAAGACTCCTTACGAGCTTCTTTGGGGACGTAAACCTAACATATCACATCTACGTTGCTTCGGGAGTAAATGTTTTGTCTATAATAATGGTAAAAATAGATAAGCAAATTCGATCCCAGAAGTGACAAAGCGGTATTTGTCGGTTATTCTAATCATAGCAAAGCATATAAGGTTTTCAATAATATAACCTTATGCATCGAAGAAAGTGTTCATGTTACTTTTGATGAGAATAATGTGTTTGATAAAGCTGAACAGGATGAGGAAGAAGATTTGAACGAACCTGATTTTCGACTATCTAGGGATGATATTCCAGAATTGGATGATGAAGATAAAGAAATTGAGGGCACAAATGATGAACAAGGAAGCCCTTCGAATGATAAAGGAAAGAGAACTGAGAATATAGTTGATGATACTATAATCTCTTCTCAATCCAAGCAGTTGGAAACTGAAGTTATAGCTGATGATGCTATAACATCACATCCAAATCAAGGAACAGGATCCAAAGTTATACCTGATTCTGTTATAACCCCAGGATTTGATTCAAGGGGAACAAGGCTTGAATCTCGATCATTCGAAGAAGGTTAGCCAAGTTCAAATGACGATGTGCCTCCCGTTTCTAAGAAATGGAGATATAAGGATTCTCATCCAATGGAAACCATTCTAGGCAGTTTAAATGAAGAAGTTCAAACTCGTAGAAAGCTTAATCACTTTTGTTCATTTTACTCCTTCCTCTCAACCATTGAGCCAACAAATATCAAAGAAGCACTTGCAGAACCAGATTGGATCGTTGTTATGCAAGAAGAGCTACAACAATTCAAACGGAACAAAGTTTGGCATTTAGTTCCGAGACCTAAAGACCGAACTGTTATTGCCACAAGATGGGTTTTCAAAAACAAGTTGGACGATACAGGAGTTATTGTACGAAATAAAGCCAGATTGGTCGTACAAGGGTATAATCAACAAGAAGGAATTGACTATAATGAGGCCTTCGCTTCTGTGGCCAGACTTGAGGCTATTAGACTATTAATAGCTTTTGAAACTCACAAAGAAATTAAACTGTATCAAATGGACGTTAAGACAGCATTTCTTAACGGTTATTTGAATGAGGAGGTTTTTGCTGAGCAATCTCCGGGATTTCTTGATAGCAAGCTTCAAAACCAGGTTTTTAAATTAGATAAAGCTTTGTATGGTTTAAAACAAGTTCCCAGGTCTTGGTACGATAGATTGTCAAAATATCTTCTTAAAAGCGGTTTTAAAAGAGGATCTGTCGACAAAACCCTATTCTTGAAATCTGAAAAATTCCGATTTACTAGTTGTACAAATTTATGTTGACGATATTATTTTTGGTTCAACTAATAATCGTTTGTGTAAGTATTTTTCAGAATTGATGACCTCTGAATTCGAAATGAGCATGATGGAAGAACTCAAGTTCTTCCTTGGGCTTCAAATTCAACAAACTAATGAAGGAATTATGATACACGAACAGAAATACATCAAAGAGCTAATCAAGAAATTTGGTATGGAAAATTCTAATTCTAAGTCAACTCCTATGGTAACTGAAAAGAAGTTGACTAAGGATGAAGACGGTAAGTCTGTCCATGAGACAACTTATCGAGGTATGATTGGCTCACTTCTCTATTTAACTGCAAGTCATCCTGATATAATGTTTAGTGTATGCGTATGTGCTCGATTTCAATCGTGCCCTAAAGAATCGCATATGATTGCAGTTAAGAGAGTTTTGAAGTATTTAATTGGTACATCAAAATTATATCTGTGGTATCCTCTTGAGTGTAATTTCGATCTCATAGGGTATTCAGATGCAGATTATGCAGGTTGTTCACTTGACAGAAAAAGTACTTCCGGCATAGCTACGTTTGTTGGACCGTGTATTATTACATAGGGGCCAAAGAAGCAAAATTCCGTTGCGTTATCTATAGCAGAAGCCAAATATATTGCCGCTGGGTTGGTATGTTCTCAACTTTTATGGCTTAAGCAACAGTTATGTGATTATGGTGTTAGTGTTGGGTGTATTCCTATTTTATGTGATAACACGAGTGCTATAATTATATCTAAGAACCCTGCGCAGCACTCGCGTACTAAGCATATAGACATTAGACACCATTTTCTACGTGAGCATGTAGATAAGGGCAACATAAGACCGGAATTTTGTAGTACAGAAAAACAATGGGCTGACATTTTTACCAAAGCATTGGCTAGAGAACGTTTTGAGATTTAACGGTTGAGAATTGGTGGCAACTAAACTTGTCACAAATATTTTATTTTCCGTATGACTGACTAGATTTGACGAGATTGTATGACTGTGTCCGTATTTTTCGTTATAAGTTTATTTGTGTTAAATGTTATATTATATTACGAGACTATTCCGTTTGCTAGTCATGTATATCTTGTGTCTTATTACGAACCATATTTTCGGTAATAAATTATTCTTTTATACCCCCTTTTACCGAAATTTTCATCAAATTTCTATCCTTTTGCCTAAATTTTATCTATCATATTTGCCAAAAGATTTCCCTAAGAACTTTTCCTAATCTTTTATAATTAATATGTAAACAAAAAAAAAATCTATCAAAATCTTCTTTACCTACTTCTACACGCCACCCTACTCCACTTTCCAAATCCTACCCAACCACACAATTACCATCACCATAAATACTCCTCCTTTTTCCACCGCCTATCACCATCATTAATCCCTCAAATTTTGTTTTACTCAAAAAATTTACCAACACTCAACCTTCATCATCATCATGTCTCCCAAACCCAAAACCCGGTTTCACACAACTCGGTCTTCCACTAAGGCCGAGACTCCGAAAACAACTTGCAATCCCTCCAGTCAATCTCAAACCACTTCCTCACCACCATCCAACCAAACTTTGCCCAATCCTAACCTTAACCGTGCGGATATTGACATAAGTGGGAAGAGACGGAAGCTCGTAAAGGTGAAAGGAGTTGTTTTTTAGGAAGGTGTAGTCGAAGATGAGGTCAGCAAGGTCGTTGTGCGCGATGGGTTTCAGCGTACTCTGTTTCGGGAAGCTTTGGAACATGTTACTCTTGCCGAGTTAGATAAAGTCTGTCTTACCAATGATGAAAGAACTCGGATTAATCGTACTCTCCTCTATCCTATCCATAGGGGTCGATTTTATCCTTCTTCTTGGTACACGAAAATTGATGCTATCAAGTTCTTTTGCGATTTCTTGAAATTTCAAGAATGGGAGAAAATTAGTCAATTTTTGGGTCCGGTTTATCCAATTGAAGTCATTCAATTCTTTGCCTCTGTTTCGGGAAACAATGGGGTCTTGCATGCATTGGTGAATGGTCATGAGATCGACATCTCCATTGAGGATTTC
This sequence comes from Silene latifolia, assembly GCF_048544455.1. NCBI lineage: Eukaryota > Viridiplantae > Streptophyta > Magnoliopsida > Caryophyllales > Caryophyllaceae > Silene > Silene latifolia. The sequence continues at coordinate 126,822,720 of NC_133537.1, read as the reverse complement.
TGCTTGGTTTTCTCGGTTCCTAGAGATGGTTTGGAAATCAATCCGAGTCAGGAATGGCGCAATGTCACGGATGAAAAAAAGATGATCATCAAACGCTATTTTGATAACGGTGCTACATTTCATAGCAATGTCTTAGTCGGTTTGTTTCCTCCAAAATTGAAGTTCTTTCTCAATTATTTGTGAAACACTATTGTACCGAGGAAGAATGGCCGAGACAAGGTGTCAAGCTATGAGTTAATTCTTCTCTATTCATAGCTTGAAGGTGAAAAAGTAAGTCTTCCATTACTCGTCTTTTATAAGATTATTCAAGTTAGTTTGTCGGTGACCGGTGAAAGGTTCTTGACCACTTTTGATTTACCGTATGGGATGTGAATATCTCATCTTTTGGAAATTAAAAGGGTGGTCAATCCGGGTAGCTATGGTGTTAAGGCTTTGGATTCAATGGGTGACAAGTATCTTGGTTTAATGGGTATTATGGCGGTTGGTCCCGAGTTGGTTTTTACTCCGAAAGGTGTTGTTAAGGAAAAGTCGAATGATTCGGTTGTTGATTTGGAAAAGAAATTGGATTTGTTTATGGGGAATATGGCTGACGTCATGGGAAATCATACTAGGTTATTGGAAAAATTGGTCTCGGGTACGGGTAAGGAACCGATTGTGGCTCCTTTGGCTTTGGGCCATGGTTTTGATGAGGTGCTAGCTCGTTTAAATGAGTTTGAAACACATCTCACGGTTGTGGAAAAGGTTGCTGACTCATGCATGCATGAGGCCATTCGTCAATCCACTTCGTTGGCAAATCTGTGTAGTCAAGGAGGCACGATAATGATGGCGGTTCGAGCTATGAGGGAGGAGATGGGGTTGATCCTTGAGGCAACAAAAACTTTATCAATGAAAGTGCTCAATTTTGATTGGTGTCTTACCGCTCAAGCTGCGCACGTGAGTTCCTGCCTTAATCGTCTTTCTTCACTCGAGTTTCGGACTAGTCCCGATTATGTCAATCCTCATCGTGTTAATCACTGCATGCCCTAGACCGTTTCTATCCTTACTTTGCCTTGTCTTTTATCGTTAGACTTTATATTTTGTATAATTGTCTAAATTCAGCCCATTTTGGCTTTACTCTAAATTCGGCCCATTAGGCATTAATACTTGTTATCTATTCGTCCCTTTGGCATTAGACTTCATGGTTTGTAGTAGACATATTTTATATTTTGCATGCTTATCGTAGATTACTTTCTCATTTTATAATCTTTCTTTGCATGATTAATACATGTCTCGATCTATATTATTCTAGTTGTTTTATGTCTTTTCTCGTCTTTTCGATGATGTCAAGAGGGGGAAGAAAATGATCGTGACTTAAGTATTTACCTAAACTTGCTCCTTGTCAGAACCTTTAATCTCTTAAGGTCCTTAGATGCTATAATTTGTATATAAGTGGATTGTTGTTGCGTTCAACTGACTATGACTTTTATAGTATTATGTTGAGGGGGGAACTTACACTTAGTCACAAATCGTAAGAGACTTGTCATCATCAAAAAGGGGAAATTTGTTGGACCATATAGATATATGATTAGTTTTGATAATGACAAATGTGTACTTTATATTATATATACTCTTGCTCGTAATCGTTTATTTAGTCTTTACTAGATTGATTAAAGTTTATAATTTATGCAAGTAATGTTATAGCAACCTTGGCTATAACATTGAAGATTTGTGAAGCATCATTCAAGTAATGTTATAGCAGCTTGAGCTATAACATTGAAGATTCTTAAAGTGTCATAGTAACTGTAACAAGTTTCAAGTATGATGATCACTCAAGCAAAAGGCTCGATCAAGTCTACAACAAGCTCAAGATGAAGAGCTTATGATCAAGATAAAAAGAAGATGCTACCACTGAAGATCTCCAGGAAGATTAGCTAGTATAGGACTTCATCTAGTAACGGTATCTTAAGAAGTAATATTGGGAAGGTAAAGTTATAGCTATTTCACCCATAACTTTACTTACCAAACTTAAAGTTATAGCCGTTTGTACTATAACTTTGGGTTGCATTTTAAAGCACGATTTTAATAGTTTTAAAATAAATTTTCAAAAGATAAAATTCTTCAAATATGTTTCGAAATCATGTGTATATATGATAGAGGTGAAATACGGGTTGTTTAGAGTGAATTATTTACGTTATCCTATTGGTTAGTAAAACGACTTATGGGTCATTATGCTATGTAGGGTTTGCTAAATTATCTAAACCTAACCCTAATCTACCTCTTGATATTTTGACCCAGGGTTTCGGCCAAGGAAGGCTTATGAGCCGTGTGGAGGCCGAACTTACTCCTTATGCAAGTAAATCCTATTAGATCAAATCTATATTTTATTGCCATAAGATATCTTCATATCTTATCAAATATATTAGATTTACCTTATTTACTTAATAAAAATATTTAATAGATTAAGTTAAGAAGAGATAAGATTTGTTTCTTATGAAACAATTCACCTTGCCTCACGGCACCTCTAGGGTTTCGATCAAAACCCTAGTGTTTCTCTTCTACTATATATACTCATGATATTCATTAAATCAAACAAGCTTTTCGAAGTATAAAAATCCCTTGCAAATAATTTGAGTTTAAATTTCAATTAAGTATTTTTATTGTTTTGCAATTGAAAATCTTTTACGAAAGTCGTGCTCTTTAATTTGTGTGTTATTCTTAAGATTACGTTATAAGATAATAGTACTTCATATTGTTTCTACTCGTTCAATTGTGTGAACACTTAGAGGAACAATCAAGTGCTTTTTTAGTAACTTAAGATAGTCAAAGTCGAATATCTAGTGATATTCAAATTGAGTTATAGCTAGAGTTAGTTATACGAGTGGGTTGATAATTTTATAATCCGGAGAAAGGTACTAAAATTATTAATCGAGAATAGTGGACGTAGGTTTCGACGTGTGAAGCTGAACCACTTCAAATATCGTGTGTCCTTGCAGTTCTCTTTATTGTTCATTTCATTACGTTTATAACCGTTTAGTTAATTAGTCAAATTTTAATCAATAAACTTTAAATAATTAATTACTTAGACATAAAATCAAAAAGTGGGCATAAGTTTTTAAATACTCAATCCACCCCCCCCCCCCCTCTTTCGAGTATTTCGACCTTGATAGACTCTTCAGAGTGCGAGCCACACTCGGCCGAGTATAGTGCACTCGATCGAGTGGACCAGTTTCCAAAAACTGGAAACATTCTGGAAAATGGGGCACTTGAGTGGGTGTTGTAGCTGAGATGTTTACACGGGTTAATCCTCTTCTTCTCATTTCTTTTCTTCTTCTTATCTTCTTTTTACCTCATAACTTCAACATCAAAATTCCTCCAAAAAATTAATTCCAAAACTCCATTTTTGTAAATTGTTACTTGGGTTAAGCTCTCTACTTCATTTTCTGTCTCAAATCTCTACTTAATTAGCAATGTAAGTAGACCATCTTTCCTCTTGTTTTCCCCATTTTAATTTGTTTAGATCTACATTAATTTGTCCAAAATTTGTCAATTGTTTAAATGTTTTTGCTTAATTCATAGTAGTAAATAGCTTTCTACACCACCGTTGTTGCTAAATATCAAATTTTTTATGTCAATCTTTCCACATAAAATGAAGAACACGAAAATGGTGTTCTTGAGCTTATAAATTGATTCTTGGTATTTGTTGTTGGGTTTAATTGAACAACCAAGATCTTAACCTTTGTTGTTAATGTTGGATCTATTCTTGTATGCGAAAATTTCGTCTTTAATTTTCGAAATATAGGGTGTTCATGCCCAAATTTTTGATTTTTCATGCATAAAATTTGACTTGTCTACTTTATGTGTGACACCCCGCAATAATGTGAAAAATATAACTAATAAATTTAAGCGGAAATTATGAAATTTTAAAAACTTCTTATTATTAGTTAAAGTCTAACATGCGGGAGTCACTAACAAAATGAAACGAAAGCAACGATAAGCAATCTTAGGTTATTACAAACCAAGTCTAGCAAAATAAAGGGGGAAAAGATATCCCACGAATAACAAGTCTAAGAGGCGAGTCTAAGCATAACAATAGACAGAAATCCAACGGTCAAGGTACTCGCTAGCTCACACATGTCTTCACCCCATAAATGCACCAACTAATACCTGTCATTCATGAAACATGAATGCCACAGTCAGTGGGGAGTAACTCAAGGTTCTCCCAGCCACATTATATCAAAATGAATATAGCAAAGAACTCAAATAAGCCAACACATTAAAGAAGATGCACATAACTTGAATTATAATAAACATGGTATCATTCATGTTATCATAACAAGACAAAGCAAGATAGAATAATAAATAAGCATATCATAGGTATCTTTAAATAAGTGAAGTAAAGGAAAGAGCATAGACACAAATAATTAATCGCAAGCACGAATTCCAATGACATATGACATATACGACTATCCAAAATATACAAGACCTTTACTACTCTTAGATTCAAGAAGTGTGTGACATATGCAATACATTTACTAACAAGACACGACAACACCCGACTCATTCCTCTTAGTAGGACGACGATAATATATACGGTCCTAGTCTAAATCTGGATCCAGACTCTCGGGATGGACGTCACCCGATTCGACAAGCGATATACCAATCGCCTCCAAGACTCGAAACATGGCACACATAGCCGTAACCAAAGGTCGAGTAACCCTAATCGGAAACATGGCACACAGTCCGTAACCAATGGTTCGAAGAAGGCGGAAGAGTAATCCTCAATCCGGAAACATGGCACACATACCGTAATCAAAGGCCCGAAAAGAGAGCGGCATAATAAGTCAACTCGAAACATGGCAGACATACCATAACCAAAGGTCGAATGACACCTAACTCGGAAACATGGCACACATACCGTAACCAAAGGTCCAAGAAAGGTTCCTAAATCGGAAACATGGCACACATACCATAACCAAAGGTCCGAAAAAGGTAATGAGTAGTGTCTAGTTAAATGCTATGCACAAAGTCCACGGGAATACGACTCAACACAATCAAATGCGTAAAATAAGCATTTCATACTTTAACTTGGTAAAGAATCAACAATGAATAAGTAAGAACCAAAATGTGAAGTATAAAATACCATTTCATTCTTTTATAGCATGAATAAACATTATGTTTCATATATACATATTACTTAAGGATAGTATAAACAAACGATAGCCAATGAGTTAAGTAATGTGTAACACGAGGCAAAACGTAAACAAACCAAGACCAACATTTAACATGTGAATGTGACATAGTCAAGGTGATCCAATGATAAACAAGTGTCAACACACCATACACAAGCATTAGAACCAAGGTTAATAAGCATAACCAACAAAAACCCAAAACCCCAATTCAAAACATCAAGTTTAGAATTCGATTACAAGAAGGGTCAACTTCAAAGATCATAAATCAAGTGCTATACATGCAAATGAGGTGAAAGTAATTGGAGGTTATAGCTTATCCTCTTACGGTTCTAACGGTAGGTTATAAGCCTCAAATAAACAAGTAACGAAGGAGTTATGGCCCTTTTACCAAGACTGATCCAGGCTGTGGCGCAGCCTGCGCAAATCACTGATTTGCATGACACAACAAGTTCATCTTCATCCCCAAATCAATTTTTATCATACCATTACCATCCCAATTCCATCATATATTACCCAAGTAACTTCATGCAAGTATTAAGGATGAAATCAAAGTATAAAAGAGGGATTAAAACATAAGATTTGATTCAGATTCAAACAATTCCAAACTAACAACTTCATGACATAATTAAACACAATTATTAAGCATGAATAAGACGGTTTCTTCACTAATTCATCCATGTAAACAAAAGACTAGAAACTTTCTCAAACCACCAAGAGAGGATTCCACACAAAACTCATTCAAATACAAACAAGTAAAAACATGTAAAGAATCAAACTTTAACATACATGTGAACAAACTATAACATATAAACACCCAAATTGATATAATGTCAAGTAACCTATCACCGTTACTTTTTAGCTCATCAAAGGGCGTGATTCCGACTCAATATCAGCCCGGAATGCTAAAGCTTCATCATAGAAACAAGGAGGGCGAGATACGGAGAAGAATGGTGCGAAAATGGTTCCAATGGGTGAAGAATTGAGTTAGATATGATGAATCTAGGTTTTGATGGAAGATGAGTGTTAATGGTGTTTGTTGAGAGGAGAATTTCAGAAAATAAAGAGGGAGATGAAGTTGTGAGGTGTTATGTGAGGGTTTTATGAAGATAAAAGAGAAGGAGAAAAGCCCATAAGTTATAAAAGGCCCAACAACTCAAATTGAGTCGGATCTCACTAAAAACACGACTCAAAGTAATTACGCATTTTAAAAGGCTAAGACGGTTATTATTATTATTACCATAATTATTATTATACATATAAAGTAACATTGTTATAAAAGTGGGTTTAAAATATAAGTAGAATAATAAAATAGCTAATTAAATTATAAATGACAAAATGGGAATTTGCGGGTGTTACAATCATCCCACCTTTTAAAAAGTTTCGTCCTCGAAACTTGAAAGCATAAACGAAAAGTTATAAAGATAAAGTCGGACTTTTAAAAATTGAGAACCAAAATATCTATCTACAAGGTTTGATATCATAAAAATTAGAATTTCTTCAAAAAGTTTTAAGAAGAATTTTCCAAAAGCACAATTTTCTTGTCAAAGGAACGAAAGAGTTCTCGTTGCGCATTCAAGAACATCGAAATTCCAAATCAAAGGCAAGGTAAAATAACAATTCATTTGGAGAAATCCAAAATCAAAATTCTTCCAAAAATATTTATGGAGAGTTTTCAAAAGTATAAGTCTCCTTCATGGAACGAAATTGCTCTTGTCGTGCACATAAGAGCGCTAACTTTCCAAGTCAAAGACAAATTTAAAACAAAAATCATTCACCGGTAAGCATAGGGCAAGTTATTAGACGCCTTTAATAACGAGTCCTAACATCCCATCAACGTTAAAACCAAATGAAAATGATAATCCACTCAAATTTTCTTTTGCAAAAGACAAATGAAAATTAAAAGATTCACTTTTAAACTAAAAAAGGAGTCAAGTTCTTGAAAATATAACATCAAACTTTGACAAATAGATCATAAATGGATCAAAGTTAGTTATTGAGCAAAATTAAAAGCAACTCGGGTATAGCAATAAAAAAAAAATCACGATAAAGAAGTATACACTCAAAGAACAAAAAGGAAACTAAATCGTACTTTCATTTTCAAACCTTTAAAATAGGTAAAGTTTTGTAAAAGTAACATGAATTTTTAACAACGAACCACAAAGGGTAGCTTGAATTGTTTAGAAATTGTACGAATTGAAAAGCAACTTAGACATCATGAATATAAAGTACGCTAAGAGGATCCAAACCTAACCAATAAAAGAACTATGATGAACTTCCTAGGGGTAAGAATTGAAGTCAGGTCAATAAGGATGTCAAAGATAGAGTTTTTATAAGTTACCAGCATCAAACTTAAAGGAGGAGCACGACGAAGCGAGGAAGAGAAGCATGAACGGTAACGCTTATGGTCAAAGAGAAAGGGAAGTTAGACAACAAGGAAACGCCAGATACTCAAATCTCAAATAACAACATCATCCTAAACTGTTCCTAAAACTTCCTAACAACAAAATTCATAGCCACATCACTCCCAAGGATTTCCTCAAAACACTTACGTTACTTCATCCTAAGCTATTCCATGAAACAAGGTACTTCACTATAAGTGTGATTTCACTACTCCAAATCCTCAAACATCTACAAACAAACTCCACGAGATCAAGGTCAAAGCTTCTAACAAAGCTATACTCATATCCAACTAGTGTCAACTATGAGTTTCTCAAAATGGTAAAATCCTCAATCAAAGATCCTAATTCCAAGCCCTAAATTCCCGGAAAAGGTTCCTCAAATTTTCCACAAGGTTCTCATTTCAAAACAAGGTAGTAACATGCCAACCAAAAACTCCTTTCATGGAAGTCCACTCTACTACATTCTTTTCAGAAAGATGCATAATCACCCAAGTTTGAAAAACCAATAGGATCTCGAGTCCTTCTAGCCTTTTACTTATTATGGATTCCCAAAAGCGGAACTACACTCAACTACAACATCATCCCCTCATCTCAAGTACTCAATATAACCTCAAAGTTTCTAAGACCATAGGGTTAACAAAGACTTCTCAATACTATGTCTCTCTCTCATATCATACCTCAATTAGTAATCAAGATCACTCACTTAGACCAAGTAATAATCCCACAATAAGCATTTATCATATGGTATAATATCTACTTTATCAAACCCTCATATCCAAAGTGATTACGTCAGTCAATCATAAACTCGACTTACTCAATCAATCTTACATCTTCAATTCCACCCTTCAATTTCCCCCATTTTAAGTCAAGTACTAGGCACTAGTATCCCAAGACACGTCTCACTACACTTTCCAAGCCTTTCAAATAACACAACCTCTAAAAATAAGGGTTAGGGGTCAACTACACAATATCTCCTCAAAAGCAAAAATCATACAACCAAGGTTAATATTCCACAAAACAAAAAGAAGGCGTAAAGAGAGGTCTTATAAGAAGAAAAGATACAAAAGTAGTTTCCGAGGTATAAGAGGAGAGTTTCCCAAAGTAAAGAAGCACAAGGATAAAAAGATAAGACAAGGTACTCCAAGAGAGGAAAGGATCTTCGGTAAGGGTAGCAACATTCTTCAAGAGAGAGATCCGTATACGAGGTATTATGGGAGGATAGACAAGAAACGAAGGATAGGTGGGGTGGGTACCAGACTAGCTTCAAAGGTAAAATAAGAGAGAGTTTAGAAGAGAAGTAGCATCAAGAGGTAAAGAATAAGGTAAGGTACACTAAGAACGAGAAAGGAATCTTCAGGAAATTATGTAGAAACATTCTTCAAAAGGTTGAATAAATCTTCAATTTCTGGCAATAGGCACCAAATCTTGATCGCCACATTGGTAAGCTCACGGTCATTGATCCAAGGGTACAAAAATAATTAATTGACAACCAACAAACATGTTAGAACCTACCACAAGGCATACACAAAGAGACTACCAACTTAGGTCCTTATTTCTACCTATCTCTCATTTATTATTTAAAGTCAAGTTCAAATTTAAATTCGGGGTACACGTGTGTGCGTCGGGCGCAACATAGGCTCTGATACCAACTGTGACACACCGCAATAATGCGAAAAATATAACTAATAAATTTAAGCGGAAATTTTTAAATTTTAAAAACTTCTTATTATTAGTTAAAGTCTAACATGTGGGAGTCACTTACAAAATGAAACGAAAGCAACGATAAGCAAATTTAGGTTATTATAAACCAAGTCTAGCAAAATAAAGGGGGAAAAGATATCCCACGAATAATAAGTCTAAGAGGTGAGTCTAAGCGTAACAATAGACAAAAATCCAACGGTCAAGGTACTCGCTAGCTCACACATGTCTTCACCCCATAAATGCACCAACTAATACCTGTCATTTATGAAACATGAATGCCACAGTCAGTGGGGAGTAAGTCAAGGTTCTCCCAGCCACATTATATCAAAATGAACATAACAAAGAACTCAAATAAGCCAACACATTAATGAAGATGCACATAACTTGAATTATAATAAACATGGTATCATTCATGTTATCATACAAGACAAAGAAAGATAGAATAATAAATAAGCATATCATAGGCATCTTTAAATAAGTGAAGTAAAGGAAAGAGCATAGACACAAATAATTAATCGCGAGCACGAATTCCAATGACATATGATATATACGACTATACAAAATATACAAGACCTTTACTACTCTTAGATTCAAGAAGTGTCTGACATATGCAAAACATTCACTAACAAGATACGACAACACCCGACTCATTCCTCTTAGTAGGACAACGATAATATATACGGTCCTAGTCTAAACCTAGATCCAGACTCTCGGGATGGACGTCACCCGATTCGACAAGCGATATACCAATCGCCTCTAAGACTCGAAACATGGCACACATAGCCGTAACCAAAGGTCGAGTAACCCTAATCGGAAACATGGCACACAGTCCGTAACCAAAGGTCCGAAGAAGGCGGAAGAGTAATCCTCAATCCGGAAACATGGCACACATACCTTAACCAAAGGTCCAAAAGGAGAGCGGCATAATAAGTCAACTCGAAACATGGCACACATACTATAACCAAAGGTCGAGTGACACCTAACTCGGAAACATGGCACACATACCGTAACCAAAGGTCCAAGAAAGGTTCCTAAATCGGAAACATGGCACACATACCATAACCAAAGGTCCGAAGAAGGTAATGAGTAGTGTCTAGTGAAATTCTATGCACAAAGTCCACGGGAATACGACTCAACACAATCAAATGCGGAAAATAAGCATTTCATACTATAAATTGGTAAAGAATCAACAATGAATAAGTAAGAACCCAAATGTGAAGTATAAAATACCATTTCATTCTTTTATAGAATGAATAAACATTATGTTTCATATACACATATTACTTAAGCATAGTATAAACGAACGATAGCCAATGAGTTAAGTAATGTGTAACACGAGGCAAAATGTAAACAAACCAAGATCAATATTTAACATGTGAATGAGACATAGTCAAGGTGATCCAATGATAAACAAGTGTCAATACACCATACATATGCATTAGAATCAAGGTTAATAAGCATAACCAACAAAAGCCCAAATGCCCAATTCAAAACAACACGTTTAGAATTCGATTACAACAAGGGTCAACTTCAAATGATCATAACTCAAGTGCTAGACATGAAAATTAGGTGAAAGTAATTGGAGGTTATAGATTAACCTCTTACGGTTCTAACGGTAGGTCATAAGCCTCAAACAAATAAGTAACGAAGGAGTTATGGCCATTTTACGAAGATTGGTCCAGGCTGTGGCGCAACCTGCGCCGAGGTGCGCAGCCTGCGCAAATCACTGATTTGCACGACACAACAAGTTCCTCTTCATCCCCAAATCAATTTTTATCATACCATCACCATCCCAATTCCATCATATATTACCCAAGTAACTTCATGCAAGTATTAAGGGTGAAATCAAAGCATAAAAGAGGGATTAAAATATAAGATTTGATTCAGATTCAAACAATTCCAAACTAACAATTTCATGACATAATTAAACACAATTATTAAGCATGAATAAGACGGTTTCTTCACTAATTCATCCATGTAAACAAAAGACTAGAAACTTTCTCAAACCACCAAGAGAGGATTCCACACAAAACTCATTCAACAACAAACAAGTAAAAACATGTAAAGAATCAAACTATAACATATAAACTGTTAGAATATATTGTATATATTCGGTTATTCTGTAATTATGTAATTGATTTAGTTACCTTGTATTTAGCATCCAATTATGTAAAGTATCCTAATAATTAGGCTAGCATATCTCAACTGACAATTGTATTTATACTACAGTTTCCAATCAATGAAAGGCAAGCATTACAATCTTTCATGGTATCAGCTTCCTAGGTAAAATCGATCTCCAAAATCGCTTCCGCTCAACCTAGATCTTTCTTCTTCTCCTTTCACGGCAGCTACTTTCTCTCTCGACCTCACGTCAACCAACAATAGTCATGCCGGGTAAGGATAAAACAACTTTTCACCCCGCTCTCGCCGTCACGCAAATCCGCAATCATGTAACTGTTACCCTTGGGATGGATAATGATCAATATCCGCTCTGGGTCGCCTTGTTCACGAATCACGCGAAAGCAACTCGTGTGCTTCATCATATTATCGAGCCCAAGTCTGGTTCTGCTGCTCCGGGACCAATCACGGCCGATGAACAAGCGATGTGGGAGACGATTGATGCGACGGTCCTTCAACGGATCTATGCAACGGTAAGCACTGATCTTCTTGAAACGATAGTCGAAGCCGAGTCGACAACAATGGAATGTTGGACTCGTATTAAAAACATCTTTCAAGACAACGAATATAGTCGTGCTGTAACTCTCGAGCAAGAGTTCTCCGCTACATCTATGGCAGATTTTACATCCGTATCTGCCTATTGCCAACGGATGAAAGCCCTAGCAGATCAATTGAAAAATGTTGGATCCCCTTTTTCCAATAATCGATTGGTTCTTCAACTTGTCTCGGGTCTTTTTTCGGCATATCATGGATTCGGAACCATAATCCGTTAAAGTACTCCGCTCCCTCAGTTTATCGTGCTCGCTCCATGCTTACTCTCGAAGAGGCGGGTCTCGCTAAAGCCGCATCCACTGCCATGTATGCAAAAACTAATGACGATGGTTCCGGTTATCTGTCATCGACCTCAATTCCGGGTAAACCTCATGCAACTTCAAATAAAAATAAAAATAATAAGAAGAAGGGAGGAGGTTACAAAGGGAACAAAGGAGGCAAGCAAGGTGATGGCAGCGGCGGTTCTAACTCGGGTAATGCAACGGGTACAGGTTCGGCTCCGTCGTGGCCTGGTTATGGAGGATGGCCGTGGGGACCCCCCTGCCTGGCCGTACCCTCCCTGTCCTTATCCCACTGCTCCGGGTTATGGGGGTTGGTCAAGGCAGGCTGTTCCTCATCCTACTGCACCGAGGCAGCATGCATACTCGGCTGAAGCTCCTCCATCTCAGACGGATATTGAGCAGGCGATGTATACTCTTGGGTTGACTCCTCCGGACCCTCCCTGTCCTTATCCCACTTCTCTCAAAAATGATGAATATCTTGATCAAGGCACAAAAATCCAAAAATGACAAAAATGCAATGTAAGAATTAAAATGCAAGTTAGGGAGTTAGAAATATTTACAAGTGGTGGTTTGGAGAGGACTCCACCAAACTCTCATCCTTAGTGAGATGTCATGGGGGCATGTTCAAGGTGTTGTTGATGTTACTCAACACCTTGAAGAAGTAATCAAAAGCTTGTTCATTGTCATGATAAAGATCCTCAATAGATCTTTGCACTTGTTGTCCTTCATGTTGGTCTTGATCGATAGCATTACTAATGTAGGGATTGAAAATCCCTTCAAACTCATCGTCCCAAAGACCACAAAATTCGTCTACTTGGTCATTAAAAATCTCTTGAGTTGATAGAGACAACTCTCCTCCTTCCTTGTTTTGGCCAATGAGGCCATCCTCTTCACTTGTCATGGGTGAGCTTTTCAAGCTCTCTTTGTTACAATTCACTTGCTCTTTTGATGGAGCATCATCAACTTTATTTTTCCATTGGAATTCCGACTTCTTCCTATCATCCTTCCGGCTATAATGATCAACCATAAAACATGGTTCATGAAAACGGGGAGCTCTCATGGTCTTGTCAAGATTGAAAGTTATGCTCTCATCTCCCACTTCTAGAGTGAGCTCTCCATGCTTCACATCTATCACCGCACCCGCGGTGTGCAAGAAAGGTCTACCTAGAATGATTAGAATATTGGAGTCTTCTTCCATGTCAACAATGACAAAGTCCACCGGGATGAAAAATTTCCCAACTCTTACGGGAACATCTTCCCATATCCCTAATGGTGTCTTCGTCGATCTATCGGCCATTTGGAGTGTGATATTGGTACATTTAAGCTCTCCCATCCCTAACCTTTTACTCACCGAATACGGCATAACACTCACACTAGCCTCTAGATCACATAGGGCTTTGTTGATCGTTGTGTCGCCAATGGTACACGGTATTGAGAAGCTTCCCGGATCTTTAAGTTTCGGAGGTGAACTCCCTTGAAGGATTGCACTACTCACCTTAGTGAAGGCGATAGTCTCAAGCTTCCGAATCGACTTCTTTTTCGTAAGGATGTCCTTCATTTACTTTGCATAGGCCGGCACGTGATTGATTAATTCCGTGAAAGGAATCGAGACTTCCAAATTCTTCACAATTTCCATAAATTTTCAAAGTTGGTCATCAAATTTAGGCTTAGCTTGACGACTTGGAAAAAGGAAGTCTAATCACAATGGGTTCCTTCTCCTTGGCCTTGTCTTCACTTTTCTTTGAAACTTCTTCTTTTGATGGTTCTCCATCCTTGGAGTTTTGCACAACTTCTTCTTTGTCACTAGCTTTCACAACTTCATCCTCAACTTGCTTCTTTGGTGCTTCATACCTCGTACCACTCCTCAAGTGAATGGCACTAACCGTTTCATGTCTCGGGGGATTACTTTGAGGTGGTAATTGCCCCTTCTGTCTTTGTGAGCTTGAAGATGCTAGTTGAGTCAATTGGGTTTCCAACATTTTGGTGTGGGCTAGGATGTTGTTGATGGTGATTTCCTTTGCTTGACTATCCTTTTGCATTTGAGTGAAAAACTCTTGTTGATTCTTTTGCATTTGGAGGACCGCTTTTTGAACATCAAAACCTTGGTCATTTTGTTGATTGTATGGAGTTTGATTTTGGTAACCTTGGTTTTGGTTGTAAAAGGGTCTTTGATTTTGGTTTCTCATGGGAGGTGGGGTGTATGTTGGTTGAGGGTTTTGAGCATTTTGGCTTTTGTATGAGAGATTTGGGTGGAATTTGGTGTTTTCATTGTAATAATTTGAATAAGGGTTACCACTCTTGTATGCTTGAAAAGCATTCACTTGTTCATTTGTTCCCCTACATTCACTTTGGTCATGTCCTAAAGTTCCACAATTCTCACATATCCCACTTGGGATTGATGAAGATGCCGTCATGGCATTAACATGTTGCTTTGGTGATTTTGAGGCTTCTTCAAGTCTAGCCATAGCTTTTTCGAACTTCAAATTGATGGTATCAATGTGAGCACTAAGTTGAGCACCCAATTGAGTAATAGAGTCCACTTCATGCTTTCCTCCTCTAGTAGCCTTGCGAGGTCTACTATATTGTGAGTTATGGACAGCCATTTCCTCAATTTTGTTCCAAGTTTGATTGTCATCAACTTCGGTGAACATTCCATTTGATCCCATGTTGAGAATGTTCCTTGAATCTTCATAAAGACCGTTCCAAAATTGTTGTACCAAGAACCACTCGCTAAGTCCATGGTGAGGACATGAGCGACAAATTCCTTTGAATCGCTCCCAAGCTTCATACAAAGATTTTTCATCTCTTTGCTTAAACCCGTAATTTGAGCTCTTAGCATGTTAGTCTTTTCCGGTGGGTAGAACTTTTTGTAGAAAGCTAGAGCCAATTTCTTCCAAGAGTCAATTCCGAGAGTAGCCTTATCAAGGCCTTTCAACCATTGTTTTGCGGTGCCAATTAGAGAAAAAGAAAATAAGACCCATCGAATTTGGTCTTGAGTTACACCGGTTTGAGAAATCGCATCACAATAGTCACAAAAAGTCTCCATGTGAGAGTGAGGGTCTTCACTAGGCATCCCCCCAAATTGGCTTCTTTCGACTAATTGGATAAATGCGGATTTGGCAATGAAATTTCTGGTTAAGTATTGTGGTGTGGGAGTACCATTGGGTCCTCGGTTGGTAAGGAATGTGATGAAAATGTAGGCATTGTGGGTTGATTTTGTGTTGGATTTTGTGTTGGGTTCTCCTCACCTTCTCTTGCAAAAGGGTTGACGAACTCAATAGTGTTTGGTTGTGGTCGGACTATATTTTTCGGTTACTTGTCGTTAGGAGCACCTAGACCAAAACACAATTTATAACTTCACAAACAACTCTACAATTAGTAAAGAGGCAAGTAAAGGTCGGATCCCAAGGGACGGGAATTGAGATGAGATTTCTATTGTGACTAGTGGTGTCTAAGGGGTGTCACAATTGGGGTTTGATGTAGAAGATCACTAAACTAAAAAGCAATGAAAGTAAACAAGCAAGATGAAATAAAAGGGATGTAAACAATTGATAAAAGGAACTAGGGTGTCATGGGGTCATAGGGGATTTATGGGAATTGATCATACAAACATATTCTCAAGTTATAAGCAAGCAATTATTATTGTGATGGATCGAGTTGGTTTATATCTTACAATCCTAGGAAAGTTTGGGTCCCGGAGCTGAATCGATTAGATTGTACAACACCTACAAGTCGACTTAATCTTCCCTACTCAACAATATACATGGTCTAATGAGACTCGAGTTGGTTTATATCTTACAAGTCTCATTGAAAAGATAGGTGATGGGTAAAAAATGCAAGGATTCATAGGCTCACATTTCATCAAACATAACATGTGCATAAGTTGAGATCACAACAAGCAAGCAAATAAACTATGAAAGCATATTAATTTACGCATGAATCATCCCCCATGTTGGTTTCCCCTAATCACCCATTAACCTTAGCTACGGAAACTACTCACTCATTATCATGTTGAACATGTGGTCGGACTTACTATTTTTCGGTTACTTGCCGTTAGGAGCACCTAGACCAAAACACAATTTATAAATTCACAAACAACTCTACAATTAGTAAAGAGGCAAGTAAAGGTCGGATCCCAAGGGACGGGAATTGAGATGAGATTTCTATTGCAACCAGCGGTGTCTTAAGGGTGTCACAATTGGGGTTTGATGTAGAAGATCACTAAACTAAATAGCAATGAAAGTAAACAAGCAAGATGAATTAAAAGAGATGTAAACAATTGATAAAAAGCACTAGGGTGTCATGGGGTCATAGGGGATTCATGGGAATTGATCATACAAACATATTCTCAAGTTATAAGCAAGCAATTATTGTTGTGATTGATTGAGTTGGTTTATATCTTACAATCCTAGGAAAGTTTGGGCCCCGGAGCCGAATCGATTAGATTGTACAACACCTACAAGTCGACTTAATCTTCCCTACTCAACAATATGCATGGTCTAATGAGACTCGAGTTGGTTTATGTCTTACAAGTCTCATTGAAAAGATAGGTGATGGGTAAAAAATGCAAGGATTCATAGGCTCACATTTCATCAAACATAACATGTGCATAAGTTGAGATCACAACAAGCAAGCAAATAAATCATGAAAACATATTAATTTAAGCATGAATCATTCCCCATGTTGGTTTTCCCTAATTACCCATTAACCCTAGCTAAGGTAACTACTCACTCATTATCATGTTGAACATGCTAGCAAGGTTGTCAATCATACCAACAAAGTGAAACATGATGAATAAAGTTTAAGAGAATTATACCTACTAATGATTCCAATAATAAAGCAAAGAATAAAAGAAGTACTTGATGCTTGATTGAGAGGTTGTCAATCTCCCAATAATAACCCAAATAATCTTCAATTACCCAAAATAAAGGATGAACAAGAGAGAGATTAAGGAAATAAAACTTGTATTAAAACTTGATTAAATGTTGATTACAAGATTAAAGAGAGATTTGATTGATATTAAGTACTCTAAAGATTGCTAAGAAGAACATGCTCTTCTAATTAGACTAATGGGGTATTTATAGTGGGGATTAGGTGTATGAATTAGGGTTAACTAAGGGCTTAAATGACGATTAAGTCCCTTGTTGACGAAACGCCGGTCTCTTTTGGAAGACTCCGGTCTCTAGGGAGACTCCGGTCTATAGAAAAAGATGTGCATCCTTCCTTGAAGCTTGAAGAAGACGAAATGGGTCTGTCTGGGAATCCGGGCGTCTTTAGCACGGGACGGGCGGATTTGGCGGTCTCTGCCCGGGCGTCCAGGTGGTGAAGACGGGCGGATTTGGGAGCTTTTGCCCGGGCGTCTTCTGGAGAAGCCGCTCGGATTGTGGCTTGGCGGACGGGCGGATTCAAGGCAATCCGCACGGATTGTCAGGCAGTCTTGTTCCTTCTTCTTTTCTTCCTTTTTCTTCATAAAATCATTGAGGATTTCCTCAGGGATGCAAGGATCTTTTTTCATCATTGCCCATCTACTATAGTATGTACAAAGGCCTTCTAATCTTGTCTCTCCTTGATGCTTGGTCATTGAATTCAATCAATTTAGCCTCATTTTGCCATGAAAATGCAAGGTTTGCACTCCTTTCCTACCAAGGGATCAAAACCTCAAAGAATATGCAAAACAAAGAACTTAAGACAATAAATGACCCAAATATGCACTAAAAAGTATGGGAACAAGGCTAATTCGGGGACTAAATATGCTCTAATTATGGTCACATCAAATATCCCCAAACCGAACCTTTGCTCGTCCCGAGTAAAGAGGTGACAAAGACTAGGACCATTATTTAAACTAACCTAATAACATAGCCGATATGAGACAATTAGCGGGTCTCACTCCGCCCCTTCAACTCACAACAAAACAACCATGAGGTAGGATGCCTTCTTGCAAGGCAAGGTGGGTCTTGCCAAAATGGCGACACATCCAAACATTAAGCATACAAAATCAAGTAATGGATGCATCTACAAAAGAATAGCCACTTTCCTCATCTAAGTGGCGGAAATTATCTACAAGGGAAGCAATTCAAGGGTACACACTCCTTCATAGATGCAATTTCTTCAAACTACTAAGCCTAGAAGGATACCAATAAATCACCTCCAAGTTGTGTCAAGCTAGGGTACCTTTGTCCTCAATCGTTAAATGCTTTTTTCAAGAGTAGACTCCCTATGGTGTTAGAAATACTGGAGGATCGCGGAATTCCCCCTCTTGACTAGACAAGAAGAAGGGTCGTCCCCTATCTACCATGCACAAAAATGGATACGATGGATAAAGGGATCAATAGATATTTGAGTTTCGCTTTGGGAGTTTGCTTTTGTTTTTGTTTTTCCCCCCAATTTCTTGTGGTATTTGACATTTGAGAACACTTCCTTGCCATTTCTTTTTGATTTTTGGCATTTCAATACTTGACAACTTTTCAACTTTTTGCATTTCTTTTTGAACATTTTCAAAGTCACCCCATATGTAGTGAGGGTGGCTTTTATTTGAAGCTTTAGGAGTTCTATTTTTGCTCCTCTTTTCATTTGATGCATTTTGCAAACTTTCTTTCACTTTTCATTTCATTGAACTCAAATTGATTTCTTTTTCTGCCCATTCCCTTTGATGACAAAAATGTGGTAGAACATGGATGATGGATTCATGCATGGTTTCAAGGGTCACCTTGGAATAAACGGTAGCCAAGGAGTTATCACACCACAAGGTACTCTTGACTAGGCCTTAATCCATGGGTCAAAGGATACTAGCATGACACATCCTAGGGTGTTTTACAAGTATTCTAACAAGCAAAGTCTTAAGAAGAAAAAGCATCTACTAGGGCCTATATACACTTGTCAAACTTCCCAAGTAGACGGTTTCACAAAATTTTTCTAACATGCAAACTACATGCCATGATGCAACTAGCATATAAACATCCTAATGCAAATGATTCTACCAACTAATATGACATATAAACTAAATGCAAGTCCTAAGCTCACATTGTTATACCGCATCAATCAAAATAAAGCCACATAGTCATTAACATAAAGAGGAAAAAGGAGATTGGAAAGACCATACCATGCGGTCTTCAATATCCTCATGTCTCGGATGTGGCGTAGTCCATCAATGTGAACAAGGATAGAACAAATACAATATATACAATAATATATACATGACTACACTACAAAGGAAATGAACTTGTTTTTGGTTTTTTCAATTTTTCAAATTTTTATGGTTTTTCAAATTTTTTGATTTTTTTGGATTTTTAAATAAAATTTAAGTTAGATTCCCCATCCCCACACTAATATGGGCATTGTCCTCAATGGCCAAAATGATGGGAAATCATGCAAGCATGATGCATGAATTCTACACTAAATGCAAGCTACACTAATCTACACTACATGATGCATGGGTTTTTTGTTTATGACGGAGAGCGTAATTTAGATTACCTCCCGTTGCGTATGCATGTACTTCCCCAAACCGAGTTAGACATTATTTCTAATGTCCTAAAGTTGGGGTAGTTCATGCACACAAGATGCAATGCATAAAACTAAATTTGTCATTTCGGATTTTCAAAAGTGGGAACAATGAAATAAGAACACCTCAATGGGGCCAAGGTGTTAGTCCGCTATGTTGCTAGGACTCTCCAACCATGATCAAGATAAAGTAAATAAAACAAAGAAAGAAGTAGACAAACCTCAAGAGGGTAGGAGCCTCCAAAGCTTGCTAGTCTTCCACCATATCATTATTATCATCATCTTCCTCAATAGAAGTGGACTCATCACCACTTCCCTCTTCACTTTCTTGCTCACTTTCTTCATCATCCTCTTCTTCTTCTTCATTACCCTCTTCATCAATGCTATCATCAACAACCTCATCACCGACAACCTCATCGTCACCCGGAATCTCACCCCTAGATGCACTCGGAAAGAAGACTTCCATATCCGCCCAACTAGGCAAAGGACATGAAGGATCAAGTAGTCCTTGCCTAGCTAAATGAAGGAGGGGTGGATATTGGGCTAAGTAAGCATCTTCCCGATCCTTAAAAGCTTGTTTGTGCATCTCTTGCATAAGTAGAGTCATGTAGTCATTGCTTGCTTTAACACCTTCGGGTTTAAACTCTTGATACTTGAAAGGATAGGGTGGTGTGACAATGGAAGAGGAGGGCATTTCAATTTCACCCCTTTGTTGACGGATGATTTATTCGGCTTCTTTTGAGAGGGGAAGAAGGTAGTTGGTTCGATGGACACTCAAACGACATATCTTGGAAGGCAAAGTAAAAGATCTAGCCTCATTGGTGAGCCACCCATATTTGGTGTCAAGAGGGTTATGAGTGACCCACTTGTACTTGTTAATCATGGCATCCATGTCAATGAGATGACCCCCCTTTTTCGCCACATACTTGCTATCTTTGTTGAAATTCGGATCAAAGTACTTAGCCAAAAGAGTGACTAAACCTCCATTTACAATAACGGTGGTACCTTGCTTTCCACAATCAACATTTAGCCTTCTTTCCACCAAAAGCCTTAGAGAATTGTAAGGCTTGGTGAATTCCCTTCCAATATTTAAGGCCGACTCAAGAAGAACACAATCGAGCTTGGTAAAGTGGTTAGTGTCTTTTCTTGCAATGATGGTATTCCCGATGACCTTGTGCCACACTCTAATGCCCAGATGGTGGACTAATAGAGCGCGACTAGCATGATAGTTCTCAAATTTCCTCCCGAAAATCGCCTCCCAAAGAGGAGCGGGGTCATACTTTCCGGGATTCTTGAAATAACTAGCTGAATCACTAAGACCCAATGCTTTACCCAATTCATCAAAGGTGATGCACCTACTCACATTAGCAAGGCGGAACTCGATGTTTTCTCTAGTCTCTACCTTAGTAACTTTCAAAGAACTCAAGAATTATAAGGTAAGGGAGGGGTATGTCAATTCTCTTGTAGCAAACAATTTTCCCAACCCCATGGCTTCAAAGAAGGCTTTAGTTTGTTCAAGGACACCCAATTTGATCAAGGCATCTTCACATATGAATTTGGTGGATAGAAATGATTTTCTAGCATACTTGGCAAATGTATCCCTATGGGAGTTAGAAATGAAAATTACCTCCGGATAGTTCGATAGTTGAGCAATTTTCGGAGTTGTTGATGTTATTGCTTCCAAGGGAGGTTGTTGTTGTTGCACTTCCAAGTTTGAACTAGCTGTTGGGGTTGGTGTCCTTAACAGTTAGTGCAAGGACTTATAAACCTCTAAAAGGATCAAAGGGCATACTTTGGTATTATTATCAGTTGATCCACGTTTATCAATAACGGTTGGCTTGCTAGATAAGTTTGACGTTATTGTCATACAGATGGCGGTGATCAACTGGTCCCTAAAAGTCACACCTATAGGATACGTTTGAGAGACGTGACAGTATGAAAATACAGTCATGTAGATGCCAAAAATTGACTAACCAGTTAGTCTGAGTTATTTGACTAATATTTAGTCAAATATGTGATGTTGAGATATTATATTTAATACGGATTAAATATTATGAGCTAAGGCGAATTAACCAGTTAATTCGTAAAAATTAAATATAAGCGTTTTATATTTAATTAAATGTATATTGAATATAATTATACAATACTGTTTTGTCGGACACATATTAATAATTCAGCTAACCCGTATTATTAGCTGATGCCTTAATTTCCGATAACCGATAACAGTTTATAATACAAACCCGTCATATACATTTTAGCATTTAACGAACCGGACCACGAGTTAAAACCAAGAGGAAGTGGAAGCCCACTTCCCTTGTGAGGGTCTCGGTTTTGCCGAGTGAGAGGGAACAAAAGGGAGGGTTTTCTCCTCCCTTCTGACCTAATCATCATTAGTGAAATACAATTAGGGTTTTGGAGATTAAGTTTTCTCTGAAACCGAGATCTCACATCTCGAGCAAAACTCACAACAAGTTCTCCCAATATTGCAAGGCAATCGGAGAACACGGTCTAGCACAAGGGCATATCTCGGACAAGGTCTTGGGTGCAATAATTAGGAGGGAATCTTGTTTGATTTCTGTTCTTTACGCCGCACTATAAGGACCCGAGGTTGATTCTAATTCCTTATCGTTTCTATATTGTATTTAAGTTTTATGACGATATTCGCATGTTAAATTTACGTTATAGTCCTTAATTTAAAGGGTTTTATACGGATATTAACCCGCAAGTGGTATCAGAGCGAGGCCACGTAAATTTTTCTATGTGTTTTTCATAAAACGATTTTGAAACGGTTGTGTTTTGTCTCAAAATCCGTGCCTTGTATACACGGCAGAAATTTTTGAAACCGTGACATGTTATGCACGGTTGTTTCATCTTTTTCGTTTTGTTTTTATGCATATTGTTGTTTTATACGGAGATTATAACAATATGTGTCATGTTTTGTCAATTGTCAAATTGATTTTAATCGGTTTTGATCAAAATAGCATTTGCTTTGCTTCAACAAAACTGTTTTCTCGAGGGTTTGAAGTTTTCAGAAAGTTTTGTACTCGATCGACCATGTTTTTAATCGATCAAGTGGTTTTCTGTCTTGTTTTCACTCGATCGAGTCCTTGCTGTACTCGATCGACCTTTTTCAAAACCCCACTGCTCGATCGAGGAGTCCTCGTACTCGATCGAGCAGCTTTGCTGATATAAGTACTCGATCGACCACCAGTTTAGTCGATCGAGCACTTCCTGTTTAGCAACCCTCTCGATCGACTTTCAGTTCAGTCGATCGAGCCCTTTTATCCCTCGATCGAGCACTTATGTCCCTGGATCGAAGGATTTCCGTTTTAACAGCTTTGAAAATTTGTTTCTTTTGATTTAAATTTTCTTTTGGCTTCTATATGTACTTTATACGGATATTGTACACTCGCTATGATTGTGAAACGGTTCACACACGTACCATTAAGTTATTTTAAAGCGTATTTAAAGTAACGGATTATAATGGATTAAAATTAAATGATAGAAGCGGTTTTATCACATGAATTTTAATCATTAAAAGGTGGTTTGGATAAATTTAACATAATTACGGAATTATGTCACGAATGAATTTGTTTTAGTTGATGCATTTTTATTTATCGTTTATCTTGAATGCCGTGAATGCCTTTTTATTACGTATTTAATTTTTGCAAACAGTTGTAACTTAGTGTGGCCTTAGTAGAACGTGTTACCGTAATGATGGAACACGGTCTTGGTTGTATTTTGAGATCTCGTATCTCCGTTTTGGATTTTTCACTTGTAATTACAGTTTTTTAATTAGAATGTAATTAGGTTTATATTTTGTAATTTTAATTGTAATTTTTGAGAAGACCAAAGATGGAGACCGGATGCTCACTCCCGCTACTTGGATCAAGATGGAACATCAAGACAAGCTTCTCGGGTCCAACGGTGGATTCCAAAGTTGTTTTATGTTTTGTTTTACTAGGATAGGCCACACTAGGAATTTTTATTACGTATTGCATTCATTTTTATTTTTCGTAACGATAATATGCATCATATTCCGCCTAAAAACCAAACCACCTAGTAATTGCATGAAAACTGACACATTTAGAGGTCACGAGTTAGTTTTCATTGACATTCTCATGTCACACGTTTTAAAGCCATCTTCCAAATAAATTCATTCACGACAGACGCTAGTTATTCGTTCACTTAAAATGAATTATAATTTTGTTGATGGGATCTTCCTCGTATAAACTAAAATTGAGAACGGTCTTTATAGGTCAAACTCCAATGAGTCCCTTCTTCGTCGGTAGGCATAATATGACCCCCTCTACGTCGGGTAAGTTGGAACCGATTGACCTATTTTATCTCAACACTATGGTCACTCGTACGATCCTGTGACTATGGTGGACTATAGATAGGATTTACGGAAATCTATCGACCAAGAGTTCTTCCGGAAGAATTAGCTAAACAGTTGGCTTATCAATTTACAGAAATTGAGTCTTGGGATCACTTGTATCATTCTTGAGGGAGATCAATTATGCAAGTGCGAGAGTCTACATGTTTAAAATGAATTTTAAATAGACTTAAATCACCTCGATGAGTTGCTTATTTCATTTTGTTTTTCTTTCTTTTTCAGTGTAGATCACGATTTTTAAACTGCAAATAACAAATGGCCTGGTCTTACGATAACCCAATGCCAAGTGCCACATTGGACCGTGAGTCCTGGCTTAGGATCTTCATGAATCGGATGAATCGGTCTACTCGATCAAGAATGATGGATCCAACTTCGCGGGGGGAGGAGGCGGCATTACGGAATCTTTGCCGCCGCTGACGGAAAGCTCAAATATCTCTTGAGCCCATCCCGGCAAACCCAGGTCCCACGGCTAGAGCTGCTGAAATCACCAAGTTTAATGATTTCTGTATGGAAGCGGGTGCGATTAAAAACGTACTCATTTTTGCAATGGAACCCAATTTGCAGAAACGCTTCATAGCCCATGGTGCAAACAAGATTTTCACCACGCTCACTAAGGAATTCTCGAAAGCACCGAGAATCGTGACCTATGAGCATACCACTCGCTTCTTTGATGCGAGACTCCAGAAGGGCCAACCGGTTAGCCCACACATTCTCAGCATGATTGAGAATGTCGAGAAACTGGAGACCTTTGATTGTAAGATCAGCGAGAACATTGTGATCGACCGCATTCTTCACTCACTCCACGATGGTTATTCGCAATTTAGAGCGAATTACTATATGAATGATTTGAAGAAAACTCCGCATGAACTGCACTCCCTCCTCGTACAGACCGAGAAGGACATGAAGTTCAGTGGGAGCATGAAACAGGATGTTCTCGTTGTGTCAAATAAAGGGAAGGGTAAGGGCAAAGCTCCGGCAAACCTAGCAGTAGGTAAGGCGAAGTTCAAGAAGTCGGGTTCAGGTAAGAGTGGGCCTGGTGAGTCGAGCACCTCATCGGGCGCGACAAAGAGCAAGAATGAAAACATGGAATGCCATCATTGCCACAAGACTGGGCATTGGAGACGCACATGTCCTGTTTATCATGAGGACTTAAAGGCAGGTCGTGTTAAACCTGTTGGTATGTCTTCCTCTTCTTCTACTTTTATTCATATGATTGAGATTAACCACGCAAGTTACGGAACTTGGGTACTTGATACTGGTTGTGGTTCTCATCTGTGTAATCATGTGCAGGGGCTCCGAAACATCGAACCCCTCGTAAAGGGTGAGGTGGACCTGCGTGTTGGGAATGGAGCAAGAGTGGCTGCCATCTCAAAGGGGACATATGTGATCCAGCTTCCTAGCGGATTTGAGTTGTCATTATATGACTGCTATTATGTACCTAGTCTTTCCAAAAACATTATTTCGTTTACGCACTTGATAAACTTGGTTTTTCATTTGTAATAGAAAATAATACTTGCATTTTCTCATTACACGATATGATTTAAGGCAAGGCAGTCTCCATGAACGGAATTTATGTTTTAGATCAGACCACGGAAATATTACACGTAATGAATAAAAAGTTAAAGGTTGGTGACAAAGATCAAACGTATCTATGGCAATCGCCGTATGGGACACATTAATGAGAAACGCGTAAAACAAATTTCATCAAACATGGAGCTATCTCGGCCTTTGATTTTCAATCATTTGGCACGTGTGAATCATGTCTCATCGGTAAGATGACTCGGATTTCCTTCAAAGGTGTTGGAATGCGCGGCTGGCGACCTATTAGGGCTCATACACACGGATGTATGTGGTCCTATGTCAATCACCGCACGAGAAGGCTATAGGTATTTCATCACTTTCACGGACGATTTAAGTAGATATGGCTATGTCTACTTAATGAAGCACAAAAGTGAATCCTTTGAGAAATTCAAAGAATACCGAGAATAGGGTGCGTAACCTATTGGGTAGAAAGATTAAAACACTACGTTCGGATCGTGGTGGCGAGTATCTTTCTCACGAGTTTGATCAACACCTCAAAGATCGTAGGATTGCCTTACATTAACTCCACCGAACACCTCAATTGAATGGTGTGTCCGAACGGAGAAATCGAACACTACTTGATATGGTTCGATCCATGATGAGTCACACGGTTTTACCCGATTCGTTATGGGGTTATGCTCTTCGTCGGCCGCTCTAATACTTAACCAAGTCCGTCTAAAGTCATTGACAAGACTCCATATGAACTATGGAAGGGAACGGTCCCTAACTTGTCCTTTATACGGGTTTGGGGCTGCGAGGCTTATGTCAAGTGGAGACACGAGGATAAGCTCGGCCCGCGATCGGTCAAGACATACTTTATAGGTTATCCTAAAGGAACACTTGGTCATTACTTCTATTCGCCAACCGAACAACGCGTTTTTGTTGCGGCTAGTGCGACATTCTTAGAGAAGGAATTTCTCGAGAATGCAAAGAGTGATAGAACCTTCGACCTGTCGGAGATTCCACAACCAAACACCGAGCAACCATTGGAGGAACCTGTTCCTTCAATCCCTACTGCGTGAATATTCCCGAGGAACCTAGGAGGTCGGGAAGAGTCTCTATTCCTCCGGACAGATACATTGGTATGGTCGAGGAACATGACATAGATGACGTTCTACTTCTAACGAGTAGTGAACCCGCAACCTATAAAGGTGCCATGACTAGTTCTGACTCAAAGCTATGGCTTGAGGCCATGCAATCCGAGATGGACTCCATGTATGAGAACAACGTGTGGGATCTTGTTGACTTACCTGCTAAGGTTCGTCCCCTTTAATGCAAATGGCTTTACAAGATAAAGCATTCTGTGGAAGGTCAACAAGATATCTACAAAGCACGACTAGTTGCTAAAGGTTTCACCCAAGTGCCAGGTTTGCACTACGATGAGATTTTTGCACCCGTAGTCATGCTGCGTTCCATTCGGATTATCTTAGCGATCGCCGCTTTTCATGACTATGAAATTTGGCAAATGGATGTGAAAACCGCCTTCTTAAACGGCTTTTTGGAGGAAGAGTTGTACATGGTACAACCCGAAGGTTTCATTGATCCAGTACATCCTAAGAAAGTGTGCAAGCTTAAGCGTTCCATTTATGGACTTAAGCAAGCATCAAGGAGTTGGAATCATCGCTTCGACCAAGTGATTAAAGAAAATGGATTTACTCGATCGGTCGAGGAACCATGTCTATATATCAAGTCGAGTGGGAGCAAGATTGTCTTCCTAATATTGTATGTTGACGACATACTCCTGATTGGGAATGACATACCTCTCTTAACTTCGGTGAAAGTATGGTTGAAAAACCATTTCCAGATGAAAGATCCGGGAGAGGCACAAAGAATTCTAGGCATCCGTATCTATCGAGATAGATCACGACGGATGTTATCTCTCGATCGAGAGTCTTACATAGACAAAGTCCTAGAGAGATTCAGTATGACTAACTCCAAGAAGGGGTTCCTTCCTATGGCTCCGGGGGTGCATTTGAGCCGAGTCTCGGGCACCGAGACACACCGGAAGAGAAAGAGCGCATGACACGGATTCCTTATGCTTCGGCTATAGGATCAATCATGTATGCCATGATATGCACACGTCCGGACGTGGCATATGCATTGAGTATGACAAGTCGATTCCAACAAAGATCCAGGTGAACCACATTGGGTCAGTCAAGAACATTCTTAAGTACCTACGGAGGACTAAAGATTGGGCATTGACTTATGGAGGCTCTCAAAAGCTATGCGCAACCGGTTCCGCAGATGCTAGCTTCCAAACGGATCGAGATGATTCGAAATCTCGGTCTGGATTCGTTTTTACTCTTAATG
Source organism: Silene latifolia (assembly GCF_048544455.1). Lineage (NCBI taxonomy): Eukaryota > Viridiplantae > Streptophyta > Magnoliopsida > Caryophyllales > Caryophyllaceae > Silene > Silene latifolia. The sequence goes on along the minus strand of NC_133537.1, from coordinate 126,794,657 downwards.
GCGCTACTATGATCACCGGAAGAGTTCGAAACAAACTGTTACAAAGAGATTCTACGACCGAGTCCGAGTACTATGCCGCGTCCGAAGCTACAAAGGAAGCGATATGGATGCGTCAATTCTTACATGGGCTATCTGTAGTGCCTAGTTCGAATGACCCGATCACCATCTATTGCGACAATAGTGGTGCCATCTTCCAAGCTAAGGAGCCAAAGTCTAGCAACAAGTCTAGACATGTACAACGGAAAGCTCATCTAATCCGGGATTACGTGGAGCAAAAGGAAGTAGTGATAGAAAAGATTGCTACAGATGATAACATAGCAGATCCTCTCACTAAAGCATTACGACAAGATAAGCATGAAGGGCACGTTAATTCCATGGGAATTAAACGTGTTCCCAAGTTGTAGTACTCTTTTATGGATCAAATTCATTCTCTCTTGTACTCTATACGACATCATCGTTTTGATATTTTATATATATATATTTTGTTTGTCATGTGGATTTGTACGACAAATTTTGAACACCGCAAAGTGAACTGAACAAACATCATATCTTTTTAGTCCTTAATTGCCCACATGAGCTGATAACTCTGGCAATTATTTTGTGACGTTGGTTGATGGTGGGTTCAACGAGCCATAAGTCAACCGGTTGACTGACCAATCACAAAGGCGATTTATACGGATATTTCGTAGGACACTATTGTGACATCGACGTGGAGTCCTAAATGTTTTATAACATTCGTTGCCCGGTCGTGGATAGGACTTCCATGGTGATCCTAAGAGTCGATTCTTTTGACTATCGACTGTCTCTTGAGACTAAGGCAGATTTTGGGTGACTTTGGTTTCTTTCTCACGGTCATCCGTAACAGGGGGCCAAGTAGATTTTTTCTGGGTCATTTCATGCTGTGCTTAGATCGGAAGGAGTCGAGTTGAAGGAAATATTCAGCCTTTATCGTGTACTCGATATTTCTCGGGGCCACTCGAGGAGTCAGAATCGAAATGCATGGCCATGCTCGGATACGGATTCGTTTTATCGGTTAAGTTACTCTCTAGTCGGGGAAACCACTCTAGATACAGATCGATTGTAAAATACGACCTTTGTGGATCCAGATCTGCAAATTGTTTTACATTGAGTGGGAGAAATTTTTAAATGAATATGAGAATCGGTTATCGCACATACACTTGTACGGACAAGTGGGAGTTTGTTGGAGCTTGTGTCCTCCAGTTAGTGCGGATAACGTCATTGCACACACACTTGTACGGACAAGTGGGAGCTTGTTGGGGTTGGTGTCCTTAACAGTTAGTGCAAGGACTTATAAACCTCTAAAAGGATCAAAGGGCATACTTTGGTATTATTATCAGTTGATCCACGTTTATCAATAACGGTTGACTTGCTAGATAAGTTTGACGTTATTGTCATACAGATGGCGGTGATCAACTGGTCCCTAAAAGTCACACCTATAGGATACGTTTGAGAGACGTGACAGTATGAAAATACAGTCATGTAGATGCCAAAAATTGACTAACCAGTTAGTCTGAGTTATTTGACTAATATTTAGTCAAATATGTGATGTTGAGATATTATATTTAATACGGATTAAATATTATGAGCTAAGGCGAATTAACCAGTTAATTCGTAAAAATTAAATATAAGCGTTTTATATTTAATTAAATGTATATTGAATATAATTATACAATACTTTTTTTTGTCGGACACATATTAATAATTCAACTAACCCGTATTATTAGTCGATGCCTTAATTTCCGATAACCGATAATAGATTTATAATACAAACCCGTCATATACATTTTAGCATTTAACGAACCGGACCACGAGTTAAAACCAAGAGGAAGTGGAAGCCCACTTCCCTTGTGAGGGTCTCGGTTTTGCCGAGTGAGAGGGAACAAAAGGGAGGGTTTTCTCCTCCCTTCTGACCTAATCATCATTAGTGAAATACAATTAGGGTTTTGGAGATTAAGTTTTCTCTGAAACCGAGATCTCACATCTCGAGCAAAACTCACAACAAGTTCTCCCAATATTGCAAGGCAATCGGAGAACACGGTCTAGCACAAGGGCATATCTCGGACAAGGTCTTGGGTGCAACAATTAGGAGGGAATCTTGTTTGATTTCTGTTCTTTACGCCGCACTATAAGGACCCGAGGTTGATTCTAATTCCTTATCGTTTCTATATTGTATTTAAGTTTTATGACGATATTCGCATGTTAAATTTACGTTATAGTCCTTAATTTAAAGGGTTTTATACGGATATTAACCCGCACTAGCTACCACCATAGCCAATGAGGCTTTCTTTGCTTGAAGACTCTTTTGTCTTGTTGAGAGTGCCTTTGCCTTAGGTGCCTTTTTGCTCCTTTTGTCCTTGCGATTGATGATTTAACCAAGAAAAGAGTGAAAATCTTCAATTTCCAAGTATACCCAAATCGATTTCAAGATGAAAGGCTCTGCCTTTATAATTTCAAAAATCGACTCAAAGGTTGAAGATTTTGGTGCTTGGTTTGATTTTTGTTGGAAGAGGAGTGATTAATTGTTGTTAAAAGGAAGTTTGGATTTGATTTTGTTGAATTTGGTTGAGGAAATCTTGTTTTGGTGATGGAGAGGATGAGGGTTTTGAGTTTTGGGATTTATGGGTAGTGTTTTGAATGAAGGAATGAAGAAATGAATGTGGGATGGGGTATTTAAAATACCCGAAAAATTTGAAATAGCAGGGGAAGACGAGCGTCTTTCCTTCGGGACGCTCGGATTCTCCCTGTTTTAGTTCAGGTTTTCTCGCCTAAAGACGGGCGTCTTTCAGCAAAGACGCTCGGATTTATCGATCGAGACGGGCGTCTTCTCAAAGACGGACGGATTCTCAGACAGTGAGATTTCTTGTTTTTCACAGGCAAAAATACGGGCGTCTTTCCTTCCAAGACGGGCGGATTTCTGAAGACGAGCGTCTTATCTACCAGGACGCTCGGATTCTTCAACAGTCCCAAAATTTCAAATTTTCAGCTCAGATGGACGGGCGGATTCCGACAAAGATGCCCGGATTGCCTGAAGACGGGCGGATTCCCATGAAGACGCTCGGATTCTCCCTGTTTTACCCGGATTCAGTTCCATCCGTGCATTTGCATATCCCATGTCATTTTTTATTCTTCAAATCTCGTGTTCTTCATTGTAGGGGCACTACTAAGGCATGAATAGCCTAGGCAATTGCTATCCCCACACTAAGCTAAAGCAATACACATCAATTAAATCATTAGTCCCTCCCTCACTTCTCTCAAAAAATGATAATTATCTTGATCAAAGCATAAAAATCCAAAAATGACAAAAATACAATGTAAGAATTAAAATGCGAGTTAGGGGGTTAGAAATATTTACAAATGGTGGTTTAGGGAGGACTCCACCAAACTCTCATCCTTAGTGAGATGTCATGGGGGCATGTCCAAGGTGTTGTTGATGTTGCTCAACACCTTGAAGAAGTAATCAAAAGCTTGTTCATTATCATGACAAAGATCTTCGATAGACCTTTGCCATTGTTGTCGGTCTTGATCGATAGAATTACCAATATAGGGATTGAAATCCCTTCAAACTCATCGTCCCAAAGACCACAAACTTCATCTACTTGATCACTAAAGATCTCTTGAGTTGATAGAGACAACTCCCCTACTTTCTTGTCTTGGCCAATGAGGCCATCCTCTTCATTGCTTGACTTTGGTGAGCTTTTCAAGCTCTCTTTGTTACAATTCACTTACTCTTTGAATGGAGCATCTTCAATTTTCTTCTTCCATTGGAATTACGACTTCTTCCTATCATCCTTCCGGCTATAATGATCAACCATAAAACATGGTTCATGCAAACGGGGAGCTCTCATGGTTTTGTCAAGATTGAAAGTTATGCTCTCATCTCCCACTTCTAGAGTGAGCTCTCCATGCTTCACATCAATCACCGCACCCGCGGTGTGTAAGAAAGGTCTTCCTAGAATGATTGGAATGTTGGAGTCTTCTTCCATGTCAACAATGACAAAGTCCACCGGGATGAAAAATTTCCCAACTCTTATGGGAACATCTCCCCATATCCCTAATGGTGTCTTCGTCGATCTATCGGCCATTTGGAGTGTGATATTGGTGCATTTAAGCTCTCCCATCCCTAACCTTTTACTCACCGAGTACGGCATAACACTCACACTAGCCCCTAGATCACATAAGGCTTTGTTGATCGTGGTGTCGCCAATGGTACACGGTATTGAGAAGCTTCCCGGATCTTTGAGTTTTGGAGGGGAACTCCCTTTAAGGATTGCACTACTCACCTTAGTAAAGGCGATAGTCTCAAGCTTCCGGATTGACTTCTTCTTTGTGAGGATGTCTTTCATGTATTTTGCATAGGCCGGCACGTGATTGATTAATTCCGTGAAAGGAATTGAGACTTCCAAATTCTTCACAATTTCCATAAATTTTCCAAGTTGGTCATCAAATTTGGGCTTGGCTTGACGACTCGGAAAAGGAAGTCTAGTCACAATGGGCTCCTTCTCCTTGACCTTGTCTTCATTTTTCTTTGAAATTTATTCTTTTGATGGTTCTCCATCCTTGGAGTTTTGCACAATTTCTTCTTTGTCACTAGCTTCCACAACTCCATCCTCAACTTGCTTCTTCGGTGCTTCATACCTTGTACCACTCCTCAAGTGCATGGCACTAACCGTTTCATGTCTTGGGGGATTACTTTGAGGTGGTAATTGCCCCTTTTGTCTTTGTGAGCTTGAAGATGCTAGTTGAGTCAATTGGGTTTCCAACATTTTGGTGTGAGCTAGGATGTTGTTGATGGTGATTTCCTTTGCTTGACTATCCTTTTTCATTTGAGTGAAAAACTCTTGTTGATTCTTTTGCATTTGGAGGACCGCTTTTTGAACATCAAAACCTTGGTCATTTTGTTGATTGTATGGAGTTTGATTTTGGTAACCTTGGTTTTGGTTGTAAAAGGGTCTTTGATTTTGGTTTCTCATGGGAGGTGGGGTGTATGTTGGTTGAGGGTTTTGAACATTTTGGCTTTTGTATGAGAGATTTGGATGGAATTTGGTGTTTTCATTGTAATAGTTTGAATAAGGGGTACCACTCTTGTATGCTTGGAAAGCATTCACTTGTTCATTTGTTCCCCTACATTCACCTTGGTCATGTCTCAAAGTTCCACAATTCTCACATATCCCACTTGGGATTGATGAAGATGCCGTCATGGCATTAACATGATGCTTTGATGATTTTGAGGTTTCTTCAAGTCTAGCCATAACTTTTTCAAACTTCAAATTGATGGTATCAATGTGAGCACTAAGTTGAGCACCCAATTGAGTAATGGAGTCCACTTCATGCTTTCCTCCTCTAGTAGCCTTGCGAGGTCTACTATATTGTGAGTTATGGACAGCCATTTCCTCAATTTTGTTCCAAGTTTGATTGTCATCAACTTCGGTGAACATTCCATTTGATCCCATGTTGAGAATGTTCCTTGAATCTTCATAAAGACCGTTCCAAAATTGTTGTACCAAGAACCACTCGCTAAGTCCATGGTGAGGACATGAGCGACAAATTCCCTTGAATCGCTCCCAAGCTTCATACAAAGATTCTTCATCCCTTTGCTTAAAGCCCGTAATTTGAGCTCTTAGCATGTTAGTCTTTTCCGGTGGATAGAACTTTTTGTAGAAAGTTAGAGCCAACTTTTTCCAAGAATCAATTCCGAGAGTAGCCTTATCAAGGCCTTTCAACCATTGTTTTGTGGTGCCAATTAGAGAAAAAGGAAATAAGACCCATCGAATTTGGTCTTGAGTTACACCGGTTTGAGAAATGGCATCACAATAGTCACAAAAAGTCTCCATATGAGAATGAGGGTCTTCACTAGGCATCCCCCCAAATTGGCTTCTTTCGACTAATTGGATAAATACGGATTTGGCAATAAAATTTCCGGTTAGATGTTGTGGTGTGGGAGTACCATTGGGTAGGTTCTCCTCGGTGGGTACGGAATGTGATTAAAACTTAGGCATTGTGGGTTGATTTTGTGTTGGATTTTGTGTTGGGTTCTCCTCACCTTCTCTTGCAAAAGGGTTGATGAACTCAATAGTATTTGGTTGAATATCTACAACCTCACCAATACCTCTCAAAGTTCTCCTAGCAAGTCTTCTATTGGTTGTCAAAGTCCTTTCAATTTCGTGATCAAAGGGTAACAAGTCACCTTGTGACCTTCTAGACATGCAAAATATCAAACAACTCGAAAACAATTAGAACAAACCTTGAGGAGTTTTACTTCCCCAAGGCAAAGAAAGACACAAATAATAACAATATAAGAAAATATAAATCAAGTTAACACCGTCCCCGGCAACGGCGCCATTTTTGGTCGGACTATATTTTTCGGTTAGTTGTCGTTAGGAGCACCTAGACCAAAACACAATTTATAACTTCACAAACAACTCTACAATTAGTAAATAGGCAAGTAAAGGTCGGATCCCAAGGGACGGGAATTGAGATGAGATTTCTATTGTAACTAGTGGTGTTTAAGAGGTGTCACAATTGGGGTTTGTGTAGAAGATCACTAAATTAAAAAGCAATGAAAGTAAACAAGTAAGATGAAATAAAAGGGATGTAAACAATTGATAAAAGGCACTAGGGTGTCATGGGGTCATAGGGGATTCATGGGAATTGATCATACAAACATATTCTCAAGTTATAAGCAAGCAATTATTATTGTGATGGATCGAGTTGGTTTATATCTTACAATCCTAGGAAAGTTTGGGTCCCGGAGCCGAATCGATTAGATTGTACAACACCTACAAGTCGACTTAATCTTCCCTACTCAACAATATGCATGGTCTAATGAGACTCGAGTTGGTTTATGTCTTACAAGTCTCATTGAAAAGATAGGTGATGGGTAAAAAATGCAAGGATTCATAGGCTCACATTTCATCAAACATAACATGTGCATAAGTTGAGATCACAACAAGCAAGTAAATAAACTATGAAAGCATATTAATTTAAGCATGAATCATCCCCCATGTTGGTTTCCCCTAATCACCCATTAACCCTAGCTAAGGAAACTACTCACTCATTATCATGTTGAACATGCTAGCAAGGTTGTCAATCATACCAACAAAGTGAAACATGATGAATAAATGAAGATAATTAACAATAACTAAAGACGGATTAAGAGAATTATACCTACTAATGATTCCAATAATAAAGCAAAGAATAAAAGAAGTACTTGATGCTTGATTGAGAGGTTGTCAATCTCCCAATAATAACCCAAATAATCTTGAATTACCCAAAATAAAGGATGAACAAGAGAGAGATTAAGGAAATAAAACTTGTATTAAAACTTGATTAAATGTTGATTACAAGATTAAAGAGAGATTTGATTGATATTAACTACTCTAAAGATTGCTAAGAAGAACATGCTCTTCTAATTACACTAATGGGGTATTTATAGTGGGGATTAGGTGTATGAATTAGGGTTAACTAAGGGCTTAAATGATGATTAAGTCCCTTGTTGAGGAAACGCCGGTCTCTTTTGGGAGACTCCGTCTCTAGGGAGACTCCGGTCTCGAGAAAAAGATGTGCATCCTTCCTTGAAGCTTGAAGAAGACGAAATGGGACTGTCTGAGAATCCGGGCATCTTCAGCACGGGACGGGCGGATTTGGCGGTCTCTGCCCGGGCGTCCAGGGGGTGAAGACGGGCGGATTTTGGAGCTTTTGCCCGGGCGTCTTCTGGAGAAGCCGCTCGGATTGTGGCTTGGCGGACGGGCGGATTCAAGGCAATCCACACGGATTGTCAGGCAGTCTTGTTCCTTCTTCTTTTCTTCCTTTTTCTTCATAAAATCCTTTAGGATTTCCTCGGGGATGCAAGGATCTTTTCTCATCATTGCCCATCTACTATAGTATGTACAAAGGCCTTCTAATCTTGTCTCTCCTTGATGCTTGGTCATTGAATTCAATCAATTTAGCCTCATTTTGCCATGAAAATGCAAGGTTTGCACTCCTTTCCTACCAAGGGATCAAAACCTCAAAGAATATGCAAAACAAAGAACTAAAGACAATAAATGACCCAAATATGCACTAAAAAGCATGGGAATAAGGCTAATTCGGGGACTAAATATGCTCTAATTATGGTCACATCAGGTTGAATAACTAAAACCTCACCAATACCTCTCAAAGTTCCTCTAGCAAGTCTTCTATTGTTTGTCAAAGTCCTTTCAATTTCGTGATCAAAGGGTAACAAGTTATCTTGTGATCTTCTAGACATGCAAAATATCAAACAACTCGAAAATAATTAGAACAAACCTTGAGGAGTTTTACTTCCCAAGGCAAAGAAAGACACAACTAATAACAATCTAAGAAAATCTAAATCAAGTTAACACCGTCCCCGGCAACGGCGCCATTTTTGGTCGAGCCCTCTTTGAGGTTTAGTTTTCGGTACTTGTCGTTAGGAGCACCTAGACCAAAACAATATTTATAACTCCACAAACAACTCTAGTATTAGTAAAGAGGCAAGTAAAGGTCGGATCCCAAGGGACGGGTATTGAAGTGAGGTTTTCAATTGCAAGTAGCGGTGTCTAGGGGTGTCACAATTTGGGGTTTGAATAGAAGATCACTAAACTAAATAGCAATGAAAGTAAACAAGCAAGATGATTAAAAAGGGATGTAAACAATTGATAAAAGGCACTAGGGTGTCATGGGGTCATAGGGGATTCATGGGAATTGATTATACAAACATATTCTCAAATTATAAGCAAGCAATTATTGTTGTGATGGATCGAGTTGGTTTATATCTTACAATCCTAGGACAGTTTGGGTCCCGGAGCCGAATCGATTAGATTGTACAACACCTACAAGTTGACTTAATCTTCCCTACTCAACTACATGCATGGTCTAATAAGACTCGAGTTGGTTTATGTCTTACAAGTCTCATTGAAGTGATAGGTGATGGGTAAAAAATGCAAGGATTCATAGGCTCGCATTTCATCAAACATAACATGTGCATAAGTTGAGATCACAACAAGCAAGCAAATAAACTATGAAAACATATTAATTTAAGCATGAATCATCCCCCATGTTGGTTTCCCCTAATTACCCATTAACCCTAGCTAAGAGACTACTCACTCATTATCATGTTGAACATGCTAGCAAGGTTGTCAATCATACCAACAAAGTAAAACATGATGAATAAATGAAGACGATTAACAATAATTAAAAAGGGATTAAGAGAATTATACCTACTAATGATTCCAATAATAAAGCAAAGAATAATAGAAGTACTTGATGATTGATTGGAAGGTTGTCAATCTCCCAATAATAACTAGGGATGTCAATGGGGCGGGGTGGGTGCGGAGGAGGGGTAACCCGCACCCGCCCCGCGAGTCTATAATGCGTACCCACACCCGCACCGCGACCCGCGGCGGGTTGAACTTTTCAAACCCGTCCCCGCCCCGCGGGGACCCGTTGACCCGCCAAATTACCTATCTCCTCATAAACAATTTTTAAAAATATAAATCTAAAATCTAAAATATACTAGTCGTACTACTTATACAAATAAGTTTTCGCAAAATATACATTCAATTAACTAGTACACAAGTTTTTCAAACCATGAAAGAGTTTTACAAACAATGAAACGCATGTCCAAAGTAAACAAAACTGCTTGATCAAATTAACCGAGCTTCACTCATTGTTCCCTCAAATCATCTAAAGCTCCGTTAGCATTCTTACCAAGTATCATTGATTTGGGCTTTTTATCCTCTTGTTATAATTTTCTTTTATTATTATAGTATAATTACTACTACTTATTATAGGTGGGTTGGTGATTTGGAGATGAGTGAGGCAGGTATAAGCGGAGCGGGGCGGGCGGGGTGGGTGTGGGGCAGGGTGGGTATGGGGCGGGTTTCATGTGATACCCATCCCCGCCCCACGACCCGCGACGAATGATACTTTTGAAACCCATCCCCGCCCCATGACCCGTCAAATCATTACCCGCGCCCGCCCCAAGTGGGGCGGGTGCGGGGCGAGACCCGCCAAAACCCGCCCCACTGACATCCCTAATAATAACCCAAATAGTCTTCAATTACCCAAAATGAAAGATGAACAAAAGAGAGATTAAGGAAATGAGATTTGTATTAAGACTTGATTAAAAGTTAATTACAAGATTAAAGAGATATTAGAATGATATAAACTACACTAAAAATTGATAAGAAGAACCTTATTATCTAATTAGACTAATGGGGTATTTATAGTAGGGATTAGGTACACAAATTAGGGTTTACTAAGGGCTTAAATGACGATTAAGTCCTTGAGGAATCACTCCTCTCAGAAAAATATGCAAGTCTCCTTTTTGCTAGTCTTTCCCGAGGCATGCGCATCCTTCATAGAACAAGTAGAAGACGGGATAGCTGTCACACAATCCGAGCGTCCAGGGCACGGGACGAGCGGATTATGGGTCTTTTAGACGAGCGGATTTGTTGGGTGGACGGGCGGATTGTGGTGGTTTTGGACGAGCGTCCCTATGAGGAAGACGCTCGGATTCCTTGTGCTGGACGGGCGTCCAGAGGGCAATCCGCTCGGATTCTTGATCAGCTTCTTCCCTTCTTCTTTTCTTCCTTTTTCTTCATACAATCCTTAGGGATTTTGTCGGGGATGCAAAGATCTTTTCTCATCATTGCCCATCTACTACAATATGTACAAATGCCTTCTAGTCTTGTCTTCTCTTTGATGCTTGGTCATTAAATTCAATCAATTTAGCTCCATTTTGCCATGAAAATGCAAGGTTTGCACTCCTTTCCTACCAAGGGATCAAAACCTCAAAGAATATGCAAAACAAAGGACTAGAGACAATAAATGACCCAAATATGCACTAAAAAGCATGGGAACAAGGCTAATTCGGGGACTAAATATGCTCAAATAATGGTCACATCACTAGTGCCCATATTCCGAAATCATCAATGTAAGTATTGATTTTGTCCTTATACTTGTAATTGTTTTGCATGCATAAGATCCGATTTAATTTTATGACTAAATTAAACTATCATACTATGAATATGTAAACTTTTGAGATTAATGAATCCTAACAGGAATTGGGTGAACGAGGAGGCTCGTGGGTACTACAAAGATCAGAGTGAGTCTGCCATTCCTTGGGCAGAGTTCAAGAAGGATTTGAGGAAGCATTTTGTTCCTGAGCACATTAGGAACAAGATGCGGATGAAGTTCAGCACTTTCCGTATGACCGAGAGCATGACCGTGGCTGAGTACTACAAAAAGTTCAATGAGTTATCACGTTATGAAGATGACTTGGAGCTGACACCATTGAGTTTGGATCTTCGATTCGAATAGGGGTTGTCATTGAAGATCTTGGAGAAGCTACCTGCAGGGACTCTCAAGGATCTGAATGACGTTTACGAGCGAGCCGGGAAGAGACTTGTCGACATGGAAAAGGAGACTAGGGAGAAGCTTAGTGAAAAGAGGAAGTCCGATAATGAGAATAGCGGACAATCGGGGTTCAAGCGTGGTAACTACAACCAAGTTAAGGCATATTCTAGGGGATCTGGTTTTAGTGGAGGGTCGTCCTACAGTGGTCGGGGTGGTCGCACTAGCAACGGTAATTCTAGATTTCAGTGTTTCATCTGTGGCGGTACTGGCCATACGAAATTTGAGTGCACGATTTTTGGAGGACTGGGCTTCCAGAGACAGCAGCAAAGGAGGTACTCTCAGGCACCGAGTCAGAGCATGGCAAGCAATAAGCCAGCTGGTTCGTGGCCTACTCCAGGTGGGCAAAGCAACAACCACAACAGCTACTTTAACCGCAATAATGGAGGGACTTATCAGCGATAGTGGTAATGCTAACCAGACCTCAGCAGTGAAAAGCACGGTGCAGGGTGGAGGCCAAAATAATAGTGGAAAGTTGTTCATGATGGACAAACAGGCAGCTGAGGAGGATGCGCAAGTCGTCACTAGTACTTTTCTTGTTAATAATGTGCCGACTTTCGTATTATTTGATTCGGGGGCTACGCCTTCTTTTGTGTCTAAGAGTCATGTTTTGTCGTTAGGATTGATGAATTATGTGTCTGTCAAAGATAATGTTTTTATACCGTCGGGAGAGTCGGTGTCATGTAGGAAGCTGTATAAATAAGTGTCTATGGTCATTGGGCAAGTTGACCTTCCAGTTAATTTGTTCGAGTTTCCTTTAGATAGATTCGAGGTCATTGTCGGGATGGACTGGATGTGTAAGTACAAGGCTAGTATAGATTGTCATCCGAAAAAGGTGACTTTAAGAGGGCCTAAGGGAGTTAGAGTGTCTTACCAAGGGTTTGTGGTCAAACCTAAGTTTAAAGCCATTGTCACAATGACCTTAAAGTCTTACTTGAGGAAGGGGTGTCCATTATTTTAGGTCATATATGGGATTATTGATCGAAGGTACCTGTGGCAACTGAGATACCGGTTGTAGAGGAGTTCGCGAACATTTTTCTAGATGAGATACCGGGTTTACCACCAAGGAGGGATATTGATTTCAGTGTGGAATTGAAGCCGGGGACGGGACCTATATCCATGGCTCCGTACCGGATGGCACCAAAAGACTTAGAAGAATTGAAGAAGCAGCTGAATGATCTTCTAGAGAAGGGATACATTAGACCCAGTGTATCGTCGTGGGGTGCAACAGTTTTGTTTGTAAAGAAGAAAGATGGCACTATGAGGTTGTGTATCGACTACAGAGAGCTGAACCGTGTCACTGTAAAGAACAGGAATCCTTTGCCGTGGATTGATGATTTGTTCGACCAACTGAGTGGAGCTGGGGTATTCTCTAAGATTGATTTAAGGTCGGGGTACCATCGACTGAAGATTCGAGACGAAGATGTGCCTAAGGCAGCTTTTAGGTCGAGGTATGGTCACTACGAATATGTGGTGATGCCTTTCGGGTCGACGAATGCACCAGCAGTGTTTATAGACTTAATGAATCGGGTTTTTAGTCCTTTCTTGGACCAGTTTGTGGTGGTCTTCATTGACGACATTATAATTAATATACAAAGTTTTTCTTACAAAATGTCTCTTAAAACAAAAATACACAAAATGAATAAAACTTTTATAAACACTTTAAATAAAATCTTGTCTTAAAATAAAATCCTTTTTGAACAGCAGCGGAAGACCTGAAAGCAAAACCAGAAGACAGAAAGGAACTACCCCCATGACGGGTAGCCCAGAAGGGAGAAAACACGTCAGCCGGAAAGCCAAGTAACAGATAATACCTCAATATAAGCAGAATAGTTTTGGTCATGGCGTGGAAACACAGACACATAAAAATTAAAAATAAACAGAGAGAATAATAAAAACACTCCCCATAAACTAAACTCAAGCTCAAAGCTATTCCACAATATAATAGACACTATGGCCCCACTAATTAACTCAATCTCAACTCATTACTCCATCTCACTCACGGCTCCGTCTCATAAAATAATGCTCCATAGTAACCAGATATCGTATTCTCATCGTCGACCCTAAGATCAAGGACAAGGGGTGAGTGAACTGGCGGATAAAAACCGCGAAACAATATTTCCATCTCAATATCGATTATAAACTCAAATAACGCAATAACCATGGTCGCACTGGACCGTAAACATAACTCGGCACATAGGCCCATAACTCAATACCAGTAAAACATTTCCATCACAATTTCAATATCAATATCGTCAAAAGGTCCAATAATGAACCATGCTCAACACTTAGAGTAAAACTCTAAGCTACTCACCCACCAGTCAAGGTCAAAGAAATCAATAAATCGAATACAATACAAGAATCAATAATCCAAATCTCCACTTAAACCATTAATCCACCTATAAATAATATATGGAGACAAGAGTACGATAATCACTTTGGGATTACAACATATAAGACCACGCACCATAATCTCCTATCACTACAAAAAAAAACACGGGAAACTGACGGGAAAAACCCGTCAGAAACGCCTATTTTCCGTCAGGAATACGCATTCCTGACGGAAAAACCGTCAGGAATAAAGCGTCACTACAATTGGTCACAGAAAATAATTTCCTGACGGTTTTTCCGTCAGAAGGTAAAATCCTGACGGTTATTCCGTCAAAATTAGCATTTAGGGTGACGTAGAAAGTCAACCTGATGTTGACCATACTAACGGAAAAACCGTCAGGAATTTGGCCATTATGACGGAAATTCCGTCACGAAAGTCAACATTTTGTTGACCATACTGACGGAAAAACCGTCAAGAAAATGGAATTTCTGACGAAAATTCCGTCAGGATAGTCAACATCTTGTTGACTTAATTGACGGAATTTCCATCATGATTGCCCTTATCATGACGGTTTTTCCTTCAGTGTGTTCAACATTTTGTTGACTTTCCTGACGGAATCTCCGTCAGGACCCATCTGGGCAGTGGCTGGAAACAGCAGCTTGCTGCCCAGCCACAATGCGGATTTTACATTGTTTTTACGCACCAAACCTGCAAAAACCAAATACAACCATCGACCGCCAAGCGGAAATCCATTATCATGTCGACCACATGAGCGGGAATCAAGAGTAGACAACGAAATTATTGATAGAAAACTGAACACGATTGGAAGAACGAAGTTGTTACATAAAAACTAAAGGTCAAATTTTTACATGTCTCATAAAATAATGTCTTTTACATACCAACTAAACTACTAATCCATAATCATAAGTGTCCTAAGGTAGCCTTAACTAAACTACTAACATAAGAACATAGACGACGATACTAATAATTACCTAGAGGCTCAATATAGTCACTACCAAAGCCATGCCCGTCATCCGCATTGTCGTCTCTACGGAAAGGGCGGGCGAAACCTAAGCACAAGGGAGGGGGTTGAGATTGGTGCATCTCAGCCAAAGCATTTTGCATTTCTGCCATTTGCTCAGCTTGGAGACGGACTGTTTCTTGATTGGCGCGCATTTCTTCCTCAAGACTTTGTCGTGCGGCTCGCTCATTGTTTATTTGGCTGGCAAATTGAGTAAGCTAGGTAGGAGTGTAAGAGAATGATCGACGAGTACCTTTGTTAGACGGACGTTCATACCACATTTCGGCCGCTACATCACCTTTCCCGAAAAATCTTCCATGATTGTCAAAACCATCGAAGCGGTGTAGAACGAACGGTACTCGTCTGGAGCCTCTCCGGGGGGCATTGGTCGACTCATCTCTTCTTGATAAACGGCCTAAAAGAAAAACAAATAAGGAAAAAATGATGTTATATTTAAAAATGAGGAAAATATAATAAATATTAAAATTATGAATTAGAAAAATACAATAAATATTAACTTACGTCGGTCTTAGCAGCTCGAGGATTAACCCACTCCCCCTTCTTGTTTTTCTTGGTCTTTGTAAACAACTTTTATGGTGTGGCCGACTCACCCTGAAAGTAGCATAAAAACGTAAATTGATTATATTCGGCAATCAATAATTGTAACCAATTTGTGAAAAATAATAAATACAAAACTTACCAATTCCTTGAATGTATCGGAGAAACTCTTACGGCCTAGAGTATGAGTGCCTAGTGCTTTCCCGTCCTTAGCACCCGACATTCTATTTGCCGTATTTATCTTAGAACTTTTGGCAAATTCAGGGTCTTTTTCTTCTCTAGCCTTCAGATTCACCCACCAAGAGAGCGGGACCCAATCAGGTTTGTTCTTTAAATACTTGAGTCCATTAATAAGCTTTGTAATCCGCCTCGTGACCGCCCTTTGCCAGTCATGCTTAGGGTCATACTCTTTATCGACGGACCTCACATGTTTATATTTCCAAAACAAGTGTTTAATTAGTAATAGAAGAGATGACTTTAATTAAAAAAAATAAAATATTATTAACGTAAAGTAAATAATAGGTAACTTTTAAATTATCCTAAACCAATTCCACATCTTCAAGCGCTGCGCGTGGCTCGCCTCACTCCATTTGGTGAAGTACTCTTCATCTGAAATATTATTTGTGAACGACCAACTGACATATTGTTTTACACACTTGTCACTCCACTGAAAATTAAAACAAACATATATTGAAAATTCAAATAAAATGATTTGAATGATATATATTTCATAAAGCTAAAAATAAATTTTAGAACACTTACCATTTACCACCTTCTTGTTGTTGTGAGAGAATGATCTGCATATTATCCTGTTCCGGTGTTATATTCTCAACACCCTTGTCATCATCGTTATTAATCTCATTGTTCTCCTCGTTACGGCGACTTCCCCCCACTACTGCTCCCTATCAACTTTCGAATGAAACCTGCCATATACTAACTATAAACAACAGAAATTGTCAGTCCAATAAAAATCGTTAGTACAAATTGTCAGTCCAAAAAAATTGGAGTGTTATGAACAATATAATAAATAAATAATTTAACACCGCAAATTCGTAGTCCAACAAAAATGAAAACAAAAATGAAGTGTCATGATTAAAATGCTTCAATTTGATTCAATGATTAAAATTCATACATAAAAATGATTTCATTAAAATTCATACATTAATATAGTAGAATTACAACAACTCCCATCACTCATCACTATCACTATCACTATGAATCAAAAGAGGTTCATCATCTGAAAAAAGCATTCCGACTTCTTCCTCTTATTCCCCATTTTCCTCTATTCTATTTTCTTCAACTTCAACTTCATTATCCTCTTCTTCTCCGACATCCCCGTCATATTCCCTTTCACCCATTTCCACAACCACTTCATATTCATCTTCAGTTTCTGACTCTTCCACCAAAATTGGTGAAGATGCGTGATTATTGACAACCACATCCTCTTAGAAGACAATTTCGTCAACAGGAGCATCAACATGTGATCTTGCCTTGATTTTAAAAACCACGGACCATTGATTACCTTTCTTAGTGGTTGGATAAGGAGCATAACAAACTTGATCGACTTGAAAAACTGCCACGAATGGATTATGTCCACGAAACTTCTTTTTCTCATTTACATCTACATGTCCGTATGCCTTATGGATATTAAGTCCTAGTTGGGAATTATCAAACCAATCACATTTAAACAATATCACCCTATAAACCCTTTTCTCGGTATAATAAGCAAGCTTAATTACTTCATTTAGGGCTCCATAGTAGTCCAAACCTTCTGTAGAATTCACACAAACTCCATTACTTGAGGTAGCTTTCGAAAAATCAACTCCCTCCTTATAAGCTCGAAATTTATAGTCATTGATAGAATATCGTCTCCATGTCTTCACCTTGCTACTAGGACCTAATGCTAGAGCTATAATTAAAGGGTCCTTTAATCTATAAGACTATCAATAAAACAATATGTTAATTAAGGTGTTATATATATATATATATATATATATATATATATATATATATATATATATATATATATATATATATATATATATATATATATATATTAATAATCTCCATAACTAATGATATGGACAAACAAAATAAATGGATTGGTATATGATAGTATGATTCAAACGTATTACTTACTTCATTTCGGAACCATTTCGGATAACTTTTGTCATGTTTGCTCCAAATATCATCAGAGGACGTGGCATCAGGAAATATGAGTTTGATATGTGTCTCAAATTCCCTATATATAGCAGGAAAATGTTTTAATTATGTATTACCTATGATTTTGATCTAATTTGATAATTAAAAATGTATTGAGTAATGACGAAATAATAACTTACTTTTCATAAGGCTCTAACAATTTCCCACAATTCCTTAGCACATAAAAATGAGAATCTTCATACTCTTTCTGACTCAAGTGCCTCTGAATACATTTCCCAGTTGTAGTTACCATGTCAGCATTGAATAACTCGGGTAATTTCATTGAATCTATGTCGTCATCGGAATTCACACCAACATCTAAATCTTTCGCTTTTGTGTCAATGTGACTTTCGAAATATAGGGAACAGAAATTTGCAATTTCCTCTAACAAAAAAGAATTGCATATGGAACCCTCCACCCGAGCTTTGTTGCCGATCTTTCTTTTTATATGATTAAGAAATCTCTCAAATGGATACATCCATCGATATTGAACAGGTCCTCCAACCTTCGCTTCATAAGGTAAGTGAATTGGCAAATGCTCCATGGAATTGAAGAAATATGGGGGAAATTGTAATACTCCGTATTTATGAGTCTTCGGGTACTCTATCGAGTAGGCCTTACTCTGTCGAGTAAGGGTGAGTTGCGTTTTAGAATAGTTTCTGACCTGTTGGGTACTCGATCGAGTAACTAGGATACTCGATCGAGTAAGGGGGTACTCGATCGAGTACCTTGGGTACTCGATCGAGTAGCCGGTTTACGGGGAGTTTTTCTCGGGTTTTGTTAATTATGCGATTAAGATATATAACCTTCGTCGTCATTATTCTAAACACTTTTGCAAAACCTAATTTACTGTTAAAGAGAGAAAGCAAGTACGTTCATCATCTTAATCGCATTGTTAGCAAATCCCGGAGTTTGGAAGGTCGGTTTTCTTCGTTTGATATACCGTTGAGATCCTTGCGTCGAGGGTAAGATCTATGTACCCTTTTTGTTGTCTTTCCTTTGATTTGGTTAAACCCTAATATAGGGATTTGGGGGTTTTTGAGTAGTATGTGATTTGGTAGCATTTGTATATTGTATGATAGGAGGAGGTTTCGTAGAGGAAGCTTTTTGATACAGCTGTAGAGATCGTCTGATAGTGTGCTTTCCAGGTAGGATTTCCTACTCAGTATTAGTCCCATAATGGGATGATTGTTGATGTGTTGAGATTGATTGTTTACTATAGTAATTGCATTGTGACGGCTGTGATTGTGATTGTGATTGTGATTGGTTGTCTTAGTTTCTCGAGGCGTGTCCTCGGCTGAGTGGGGTCACTTGCGGGAGTGGCTTCACGCCCTAGTTTCTCCTTCTGTGGAACCCGCCACAAAAGGGATGTGCACATTTGTAGATACCCGTATCCGTCGATATTGTAATTTATAGAGAACCTGATAAACACCCGATGATGATAGGACACATGTATTCTTTAGTTGTCATTGTCATTATTTGGGTTCGTTTTACGATGTAGAATGAGCGTTGTCGACGGAGTATTTTAATTTAAATGATATTTAAATTAAAGCTTTTTTAAGGTAAATTCATTTTATTGCTTTATTTTGAATTTATTTTCTCAAGTTTATTTTATTGAAAATAAAATAAATATTTGATTTGAAAAATCATTTTATGAGTATATTTGATTTGAAAAA
Organism: Silene latifolia; assembly: GCF_048544455.1. Lineage (NCBI taxonomy): Eukaryota > Viridiplantae > Streptophyta > Magnoliopsida > Caryophyllales > Caryophyllaceae > Silene > Silene latifolia. The sequence continues at coordinate 126,775,435 of NC_133537.1, read as the reverse complement.
TCATTTATTTTAATGTGTTAATCGATTTGAAAAATCGATTTAAAAATCGAAAAAAACTCGTTTTAAACACGCGTTTTGGAGCTCGATTATAGCTCGGTTTTTGAGCCCGTTTTCTTTACGAGTTGGCACGAATATCGAGTACACTAACCAACCTAAGCCTCTACCCATCCAACCCAGTTCGAACCCCCTTATCCATGGCCCAAATCACGTCCCAAACACCCCCCAAACAGCCCGCATACAAGCAGCCCCCCCTGTTTTGCAGCTCAAATCCCGAGCCCAAAACCCGCTCCAAACACTACCAAAACCCGTGCCCATTAACCCTAACCCATACCCTAATATCCTACCCATATTACCTTACCTTAATCACCAAGAAAAACCCCCATACGAACCCTAGAAAACCCCCCAAAAGCTGCTGGACAGCAGCTATGCTCAGCCGAGTCCGTCTGCCTCTCCTCCCTTTTACCCTACTTTAACTCCTTATAAATACCACCCCTTCACCATACATTCATTCCTCGAAGTTCTCCATACATCCTACCTTCACTCACAAGCTTTAAACCTCAGAAACATACCCTAATTGCCTCTCAAAAACCCTCCACAAAACCGACATCCAAACTGAAACAGTTTGTGTGTCCTCTTCGAAAAACAGTTCGTTCCTCCTTCAAACCTCCATCAAAACTCAAGTTTCTTGTTCCTAATTAACCATACAACATCCATCTACACATTAGACAAAGATTTACGAGCCAAATTGCCCTTGAGAGTACACGAATTCCCTCGAAAAACAGAGTGTTATACACTCTGTTTTCGCGGCTGTTCCTGTCTGTCCAGTTCTGTTTGTGCTCGTTTTTCGTGCCCAATAACTCAAAACGAGCAGGGGTTGCTTTAATATCTCTGTTCTCCTCTCTTTCTAGTTTTCAAAACATCTTTTAAATCGAATTTTCATCGTGAAACGAGGGAGAAATCGCTGTTTGAAAGTTGCTATCCAGATTCGATAAAAACGCGTGTTTGCTTTGTTTCTTCGTCGACGACGGCCTCTCGAGATAAAATCTACCATCGATTACGACCCAAGACGGTGTCAACGATACATGTAGGTTGAAGGTGCATCAAATCCTCCTCTTTCTCCCTTTTATTTCGTTTTTTTATGTTTGTTTTTTATAGTTTGTTTTTATTCGTTTATCGTTTTTGTTTATCGATTGTTTAATTAACTATGAAACTAGTTTAGTCCGAGTATGAGTTAAAGTACCACCATGAACACCCGCGTTGACTTGAGATGGGAAAGAAACCGATACATCAGTCGGTCGTACACCCCCGTCTCATTTACATATCCTCGTGTTCAAGGTAGGACATAAATAAAACGAATTTCTAACTTCGCTCCTCGTTTTTGACCCTTTGTTTGTTTCGGCCAATTTGACACACCCTAGGATCATTTACATGTTAGTATGACCTCTGATTGTTAACATATAATTCGTTTAGATGACATTAGATCAGTTTAATAACCTAATTAGACATGTTAGGGTGCTTCGACATAGCTTTTAAAATCAATCGACAATTCTCAGAACTTAATGAACGCATCTCTCTCTTTCACCTAATTTCTCGCTAGTATAAGAGTGCGTGACTAGCACCTTCTTATTAACACTCGACGAGTTAATTTAATTAGCGAACTTGACCTAATTTGACCCCTTAGGCCGTGTAGAACACCCGGTTTTAGGCGAAGCCTTCTGACCTCTTTTTGTCATCGATTTCTAATGTATTTTCCGCATCGCTTTGCAAATCCATCTAACCTAATGAATCTAACCTAGGAACTAGGATAGCCGTGTATGAGGTCGTGTTTGGCCGTGTCTTTTGTATCCCTTTTCTCGTTTTTTTATCTTAGTCTCATTGTTTGTATCTTGTAATCAATTTGTGTTTATCGAGTCGCGTTTTGTAACTTGTTTGTAATTAGTTCTCCTTTATCGAGTCAAACGATTTCTAAAAACCTTAGTTTTGTTTAGTTAGACGGTTGTGCCCCAATGCAAGTGAGAGCGTAGTAAATCGCATGTTGTTTAAAGCAACATGGCCCAATTTATGCTAATGCATGCTTTGGTGTGTGGCCCAATGTCCAATTCGATAAGATTAAGTGGAAGCACGCATTACGAGGAGTGACCCAAGGCCGTGAGTCATGTAGGCCGTGAGTCACCCCTTTGTGCACGTTTTCCTAGGCCGAATGGCCATGTGTCGTATATAGCGTTGTATTTTAGATCGAGTTGTATCTTTAATTTATCGTTGTGTCGGCATGAAATGCCTGGTTGTAATAGGTATATCCCAACGGCTCCCCCATTCCCCCTAAGCCTTGTTTGCTTTGTTTTGTATGTTGTTAGATCAATCAACCCACATGCTAAATTACAACTTTGACAAAGTTAATTTAGTTGCATCTAAAACGACATAGAAATTGTTGTCACATGTTAGGGTTTTTAAAACGATGTTTGCATATCATATATCGTAGTAGCTATGACCTTGTTTGAACTCCGACACTTGACTTAGTAGAGGCCGTTATCGACGGGCGGGGTTAGGTGTCCTTACGGGCTTCCTAACACGTACCCTCACCCCTTACTCAAGATCTATGGTTTGTGGATCCGTCTAAATACCATTGGATTATGAGAGTCATTCAATTCGAGTGATATAGGGTACAAGTCTTTATCTTTAATCACTCGTAGTCGATTGGCTTTATGCTTTTCGATGAAAGGTGTAAAGTTGACTTGAACGGTTCCAAGTTCCCAAAAAACTTGGTGGCGACTCTAATTTGTCTTAATTCGATTCGAAAGAACCTCGAGTCGATTATGCCTAGTGTGGATCCCGCGGACGCAGCCTCCGAGGGCCTTGTCCACGATTTGGCGACTCCGCTGGGGAAAAGAGGACTAGTTACACTGTGTTTCTAGGGTCTTTTCCTCCGAGGTGAAACTTGAAAAGAAAGTGTTGGAAAGTAAAACATTACTCATAGTGCTACGATTCATGCATAAACCCTTAAGGACTTGCCCAGGCCGTCCCAGCGTTTCTTCGTGATGCGTGGGGGGCGACGTCCCACTATGCCAGGAAGCTGCACATTGCTCGCTTCCACTTCGCCTCGCGTGGTTCTTGAGGGTGGGGACGATCTTCTAGGTACTTTACCTTAAGACACCTTGCTCTATAAGACCGCAAAAGGATGGAGGGCATAGACCTTCTTATAGAAGACTTGCCGAGACTTAGAGATGTCTAGGAGCATACATCCTTATAACATGAGAATGACAATGTGCAATGTGTTTTCCCGAGTCTTGTTTTTCGAAAATTCCCATATCCTTTTCAAAACCGAACTTTTGAAAAACTTACTTTCAAAATAGCATGGTTTTAAAAACGCGGAATGCTGCCCAAATAGGACTAGAAATTTCGGCCCAAAATGAGCTTTTATAGCCGGCATGCTTGTAATACTCCGTATTTTTATATCGTTAATTGTGTTGTCCTTTATATCGTTAATTGAGTCGAGATAATTGTTTAGTCGTTTTGTTATCGTAAACTTGTTAAGACGGGTTTAATTGAACGAATCACGTCAACTAATTCATTTTCTACACTTACCCATTTACCCCTTTTTACCCGTTGACCCAAGCCCATGTACCCATGACCCAAATTAACAATTAATCTAAGTTTAACCTAATTTTACCCTAAACCTACAAAACCCCAATCCCCAACCCGCCTATCACCTTGCAGCAGCACATTTCCCAACAAGCACACAATCGAGAGAGAGAAGAGTGAGCGTGGGTATTGTCGGAGCAGCAAGGAGGACCTTAGGGTGGTAGTCGACATCCATAGTTAACCCTGGTGGCTGTCTAGGTGGCGGAAAAGGTATGGGTGCAACTCCCTTGTTTTTATTTTGCGTTTTTACGTCGGGTTTTTGGTTGTGTCGTCGTGGCTCGGGAAGGGAGGTTGGTGTCCGTGTGTCGGGGTTATGGTATTGGGTGGTCTGGGTCGTCTCTAATGGTGGTGGTTAGGGAGGTTCTTGGCGGCGAGAATGGCGGCGAGAGGTGTCGTTGACGGGGTAGACCACACGGGTGTTAACGGGGGTTTTCGGGGGGTTTTAGATGCTTAGGTTGGGGTGACACCACCGTGGACTCGGGGAGGTCGAAATGGTGGTGTCACGGTGTCCGGGTACGTGGCGGGACGGCGAGCGGGGTGGTGGTGATTGGGCGGAGGCTAGGGGACGACTGCGGGTGGGCGTGTGTCGAGGACAAGGGGGTGTTTGGGTGAGGCACGGTGGGAACCAGCCAAATGATGGCTCGTTCGACTCACCGGCGGCGATCGACCGGGGTCGGTCGGTTGTTGGCGGTGGGGGCGAAGAGGGGAGCAAACCTGGTGGTGTTCGTGGTGGTTTGGGGTGGCGCGTGAGGGGTGTGAGAGAAAGGGAAGGTACGGGTGGTAGGAGACGGGTTGATGGGTTAATTGGTGTGGTTTGACCCTTTTAAAAACGTAAAACTTGTTTTATCACTTTCTATATCGTATCCTTATTTAGTTAATTAATTCCCGAGTTATTCAAATGTTTAGAGACGGGTCTAAGTCGGGTTGGTAAAATAGAAAATCATAGAGATCGGAAAGTTTCCATTTAAGGAAACTTTCCATTTTAAGAAGTTCTAATTTTAGTAACTTTCTATTTTGGGAAGGGGATGGTTTAAGTAATTGTTTATTATTTATTGTTTTTCGTAGGGCGAATTTGTTGTGGAATATTACTAAGCACCCGACTTTTGACCGCAATCGAGGTAGGGAATACACTGATTGAATTTTTGATTGTTAATGAGTTGACATGTTTGGGATTATATGACATACCTGGCTATTTTATCTATCCTGTTGAGCATTTTGTTTCATATGTTTCATACATCGCATTTGCATTGGAGTTGGAGTTGGAGGAGATGAGATGGTTGTGATTAAGGCCCAAAGGCGGGTTCTGGACTTGCCCTGGTGTCCTCCTCATTGAACGGCGGGCGGATCGACTACGGTCGATATATATAGTCTACCGGGATCGGTATGGTCACGGCGTCTTGGGGATGTGTGTGATGGAGTTGATTGGAGGAGCATTGCATTGCATTCTTTATTATATCGTATTACCTACTCAACCTCGCGGTTGACCCTGTGTATTCGTGTATGCCTGTGATGATCCTTTTAATGGGGAGCAGATTGACAGGTGGTTGAGACATTTGGGAGCTGGCAGGGAGAGAGCGTGGATCACCTGACTTAGAGCTAGCTCACCTTTATTTTGTTTAGTTGTCAGACTTTATCTTTATTTAAGACATGTGTTATTTCCGTTGTAAACATTATAACCTTTTTAATTTAAAGTACTGTTATCTTTCTCTTTGTTATCTACTGCCTCGGATTTCCGAGATGGTAACACCCTTCTTTATCTGAGGAGTCCTAGTGCAGGCCCTTAAATAAATGGGGGTGTTACAAAGTGGTATCAGAGAGAACGATCTTCAGGCCTAAACCAATAAAACCAATGAATATAGGAAGAGTCTAAATAAAATGAACCCCGGGACAAAACTGTTAGGAGCACACTAAAGGTAAGGGATGAGTTAGGGGCCCCCTCACACCGAACCATTGGCCCTCTCAGTTTAACCCGGGAACCCTGAGTGCATATGAGAGGAAGGGTAGAGAAGTTGCATGATATTGAGCATAACTCCATATATTATTGCTTAAGTATTAACTGATTGATATGATAATCGTTGCATAAAGAGTTGGTAGGAGGTTGTGGCATAATACCTTGCATGTTTTAAGGTTGATTTATACTTATATCTCTATAAAGTTGTGTTAGAAGGCTATGCCTAGTGATATGCGGTTATGTGACCCCTAAACCATGCGAGATAGACAGGTAGGATAGGAGTGATGGAATTGGCTAGAATGGCCAAGGTGTATTGTATTGCAGCTAATCCCTAAAATTCTCTTGTAGTCATGCCTCCAAAAAGGAACACGGTAAAAACATCACCCGGAAGAGTTAGACCGATCACTGGGCCGAGAATGAGGCCCTAAAGGCTAAAAGAATGGACCCTGCTAAGATGAGTACTATAGTGGCGAGGCATAACCCTACCTTCTTCACTGGGGAGGGGGAACCTCACTTGGGGAGATTGGTGTCGGGAGTTCACCAACCTATTCGAACCGATAGCTTGTCCTGAAGAGCTGCAAGTAGACCAAGCGGCACACTACCTCCGGGCCACAGCTGGAGAGTGGTGGAATAGGAACAAGGCAGAGATTCGCCACGTTGCTAGGGATATTGAGGAAGGGTACGTGTCTTGGTTGGAATTTCAGGTGATATTAACGGACCAGTTCATGCCGGAGTTCAGGAAAGCTAAGCTGAGGGAGGAGTTCGATACGTTTAAGATGACAGAGGACATGACAGTGGAAACATACCATAGGAAGTTCCGACAGTTGGCTTCATATATTGATGAGTTTGCAAAGAACGAGACCATGTCAAGGCTATGAGGTTTGAGAGGGGTTTGACGGTAGATATCAAGAGAGACTCACGGCAGCTCCACCTACCACGATTCAAGACATCTATCCGAGGGTGGTGTTTCTGAAAGGCTCTCCGAACAGATCAAGGAAGACAAGAAAGGAAAAGGCGAGAAGAGAAAGTCGGAAACCGTCAGTGATACTACTGGGGCCAAGAAGCCGAATTCAGGCAAGTTCAGTGGATACTCCACCAATAGTGCTCCTGGGGGAATGAGGAACCAAAGCGGAGGCAGTTTCAGAGGTGCTAGTATTGGAGGTGATGCGTCCAGGATCACTTGTTTCGGGTGTGGGAAGTTGGGACACAGGAAATTTGAGTGCCGAAGTTCGGAGGAAACCAATGCTGGGGTTTCCGAACACCTACATCTGGGTTCAGTGGGTCTCGGACAGCGGGATCAGGATACAGCAGCTACCGTACTCCTAACACGGGCTATGGAGGAGGTGCCCGATCTGGGGCAAGCAACAGTTACCAAGGAAGCTACAACAACTACCAGAACCGTAGCCAAAAAACCACCAGTCCAGTGGGGTGGTAATTTCCGAGAGAACCGAACGAGGGGAACAAGCAACCCAATACCGCTTCATCGAGTCAGTCTGGAGCTAAGTCCAGTGGCAAGCTCTTTGCCATGGGGAAGGAAGCAGCAAAGGAGGATGCACATGTTGTGACTGGTACCTTTCCTGTTAACTCTAAACCCACCTTTGTGTTGTTTGATTCCGGAGCTACACATTCTTTTATATCTCATGGAACATGCCGAGTCTTAAACCTTAAGTCATATGATAGGATTGTTGATTCGGTAGTGGTACCTTCGGGGGAGTCGGTGTCTTGTGATAGAGTCTACACTGGGGTACCAATCAAGATAGGAGAGGTTGTGTTTCATTGTGACCTTATCGAGTTTCCCTTGGGGGGTTTTGAGGTGATTAAGGGATGGACTGGTTGGGGAAATACAAGGCTTTTATCGATTGCTATCGAAGAAGATCTCTTTGAGGGGACCTAGGGGAACTAGGGTGTCTTATAAGGGGTATGTGGTCAAGCCAAGAGTCAAATTCATATCTGTTAATACCCTAAAGTCGAGTCCGAGGAAAGGGGACCATTAATCTTGTGTCGATGTGGGATAATGAGTCGGAGACCCCTAAGGTGTCCGAGATTCCCGTGGTGAGGGAGTTCGAGAGTGTGTTTCCTGAGGACCTTCCAGGTTACCACCGAAAAGAGAAGTGGAATTTTCCATTGATCCGAAGCCGGAACAGGGGCCGATTTCTAAACCACCTTACCGTATGGGACCAAAGGAGATGGAGGAACTAAAGAAGCAAATGGATGAACTAGCAGAGAAAGGCTACATAAGGCCTAGTGTTTCACCTTGGGGAGCACCAGTGTTGTTTGTCAAGAAGAAAGATGGAAGCTTGAGGCTTTGCGTGGATTACCGTGAGTTGAACAATGTAACCATCAAGAACCGTTATCCTTTGCCAAGGATCGATGATTTGTTTGATCAATTGAGTGGAGCCGGAGTTTTCTCTAAGATCGATCGAGGTCGGTTATCACCAAATGAGCATTAAGAACGAGGATATACCTAAGACCGCTTTCAGAACAAGGTATGGGCACTATGAGTTCGTGGTGATGCCATTCGGGTTGACTAATGCGCCAGCAGCATTTATGGACTTGATGAATCGGGTGTTCAGTCCTTACCTGGACAAGTTCGTGGTTGTGTTCATCGATGATATCCTGGTATACTCCAAGAATGAGGAGGAACATGAGGAACATTTGAGGTTAGTCTTGAAAACCTTGAAGGAGAACCAGTTGTATGCCAAGCTGAGCAAGTGCGAGTTCGGGTCAAAGAAAGTTGCTTTTCTGGGCCATGTGATTTCCAAGGAAGGGGTGTCGGTTGATCCTAGTAAGATTGAGGCAGTGACGAGATGGCAGAGTCCTAGGAATGTGGGTGAGATCCGAAGCTTCTTGGGGCTAGCAGGTTATTACCGGAGGTTTGTTAAGGACTTTTCAAAGATCGCCAAGCCATTGACGTCCTTAATGCGGAAGGAGAACAGGTTTGTTTGGGATGAGAGTTGTGAAGAGGCGTTTCTAACCCTCAAGGAACGACTCACTACAGCTCCTATCCTTGCTCTACCAGATGGGAACGATAATTTCGAGGTGTATACTGATGCTTCCAAGAAGGGTTTGGGGTGTGTTTTGATGCAAAACGGGAAGGTAATCGCTTACGCTTCCCGACAATTGAAGACCTATGAGGAGAATTACCCTACTCATGATCTAGAGTTGGGGGTCGTAGTGTTTGCGCTCAAGTTATGGCGACACTATCTCTATGGGGCTACCTTCAAAGTGTTTTCCGATCATAAGAGCTTAAAGTACATTTACACACAGAAGGAGTTGAACATGAGACAGAGGAGATGGATCGAATTGATTGGCGATTATGACATGGAGATACTTTATCATGAAGGGAAAGCGAATGTCGTAGCGATGCCTTGAGCAGAAATCCATCCATGCTTTGCGCGATGCAGATCTAGAGTGAGGATGCATAATGAGCTGCGGGAGATGGGAATCCACGTGATCCGAAGAGGAGAGACTCTTGGGGACTTGACCGTTGAGCCGGAGTTATATGAGGAGATCGAGAGCTACGAAAGCCGATGATAGAATTCGAAGTGGCGCAACGCAAGAGAACAAAAAGCTTGGGGGTTGATTCCAAGTTTGTTATCCATGCGATGGTAGTCGAGGTTTGGGGGACGGTGGTGTGTTCCGGATAACGAGGAGTTGAAGAGGAAGATTCTTACTGAGGCTCATGCTACACCATACTCGGTTCATCCTGGGGGAGATAAGCTGTACAAGGACCTCAAGAAGACTTTTTGGTGGCCGAATATGAAGAGGGAAGTTGCTGAGTTCGTAGCTCGATGCTTGACGTGCCAGAGGGTGAAGGGGGAACATAAGAGACCGCAAGGGAAGGTTCAACCTTTAGATGTGCCGGAGTGGAAGTGGGAGAGCATTTCCATGGATTTCATCGTTGGGTTGCCTCGAACTCAGAGAGGTAACAATATGATTTGGGTGATCGTGGATAGGCTAACCAAGTCCGCTCACTTTATTCCCATGAAGGATACTTGGAGTAAAGCTGAGTTGGCCAAGGCTTATGTTCAGTATGTGGTGAAGCTGCATGGTGTACCCAAGGACATCATTTCCGATAGAGACTCCAGGTTTCTATCCAAATTTTGGCAGGAGTTACAGTCACTAATGGGTACTCAGTTAAAGATGAGCACCGCTTTTCATCCAGCTACAGATGGTCAGACAGAGAGGACTATTCAGACACTCGAGGACATGTTGAGGGCTTGTGTTTTGGAGTTCGGCGGGTCTTGGGAGGATAGATTGGGGTTGATTGAGTTTTCATACAACAACAGTTACCACGCTAGTATTGGGATGGCTCCATTTGAGGCTCTATATGGCAGGAAGTGTAGGAGTCCTGTGTGTTGGGATGATCGAGCTGATGCGGTAGTTTTGGGACCAGAGATGATTCAGGAGATGGTTGAGCAGGTGCAGATCATTCGACAGAAGATGAGGGCTGCCCAGGACCGGCAGAAGAGCTATGCTGATGCTAGGAGAAGCGACATTTCTTTCCAGGGGGGGAGAAAGTACTTCTTAGAGTGTCTCCGATGAAGGGAGTGATGAGATTCGGGAAGCTGGGAAAGTTGAGCCAGAAGTTTATTGGGCCATATGAGATCCTGGATAGAGTTGGAGAAGTGGCATACCGGCTAGCTCTACCACCAAATAAGTTAGCCAGGGTACATAATGTCTTCCATGTTTCTCGATTGAGATATTTGAGTGACCCTTCGCACATTTTGAGCCATGATGTGGTCGAGGTGGACGAACAGTTGACTTACATCGAGACGCCTAAGGAGATCTTGGACAGAAGGTTAGAAAGACCAGGCACGGAGAGACCGCTTTAGTGAAAGTGCTTGTGGACTAATCATAAAGCAGAGGAGGCTACCTGGGAAACCGAGGCCGCGATGAGAGAGAGTTATCCACATCTGTTCCTTTGAGGTAAGTTACGGGACGTAACTTTCTTTTTAGGAGGGTAGAATGTAACATTTTGTTTCCGACCTAGATCCATGTGTCTTTTACCTCAGGGGATTTGTTTTGGGACTCACATCGAGGCGTGTGGGAGTTTGCTAGATGAGTGAACTTCGGGACGAAGTTCATTTTAAGGGGGGAAGACTGTAATACTCCGTATTTTTATATCGTTAATTGTGTTGTCCTTTATATCGTTAATTGAGTCGAGATAATTGTTTAGTCGTTTTGTTATCGTAAACTTGTTAAGACGGGTTTAATTGAACGAATCACGTCAACTAATTCATTTTCTACACTTACCCATTTACCCCTTTTTACCCGTTGACCCAAGCCCATGTACCCATGACCCAAATTAACAATTAATCTAAGTTTAACCTAATTTTACCCTAAACCTACAAAACCCCAATCCCCAACCCGCCTATCACCTTGCAGCAGCACATTTCCCAACAAGCACACAATCGAGAGAGAGAAGAGTGAGCGTGGGTATTGTCGGAGCAGCAAGGAGGACCTTAGGGTGGTAGTCGACATCCATAGTTAACCCTGGTGGCTGTCTAGGTGGCGGAAAAGGTATGGGTGCAACTCCCTTGTTTTTATTTTGCGTTTTCTGTCAGGTTTTTGGTTGTGTCGTCGTGGCTCAGGGAAGGGAGGTTGGTGTCTGGTGTCGGGGTTATGGTATTGGGTGGTCCGGTCGTCTCTAATGGTGGTGGTTAGGGAGGTTCTTGGCGGCAGAATTGGCGGCGAGAGGTGTCGTTGACAGGGTAGACCACACGGGTGTTAACAGGGGGTTTTCAGGCGGGTTTTAGATGCTTAGGTTGGGGTGACACCACCGTGGACTCGGGGGAGGTCGAAATGGTGGTGTCACGGTGTCTGGGTACGTGGCAGGACGGCGAGCAGGGTGGTGGTGATTGGGCGAGGCTAGGGGACGGCTGCGGTGGGCGTGTGTCGAGGACAAGGGGGTGTTTGGGTGAGGCACGGTGGGAACCAGGCCAAATGATGGCTCGTTCGACTCACCACGGCGAATCGACCTGGGCCGGGTCGGTTGTTGGCGGTGGGGGCGAAGAGGGGAGCAAACCTGGTGGTGTTCGTGGTGGTTTGGGGTGGCGCGTGAGGGGTGTGAGAGAAAGGGAAGGTACGGGTGGTAGGAGACGGGTTGATGGGTTAATTGGTGTGGTTTGACCCTTTTAAAAACGTAAAACTTGTTTTATCACTTTCTATATCGTATCCTTATTTAGTTAATTAATTCCCGAGTTATTCAAATGTTTAGAGACGGGTCTAAGTCGGGTTGGTAAAATAGAAAATCTAGATCGGAAAGTTTCCATTTAAGGAAACTTTCCATTTTAAGAAGTTCTAATTTTAGTAACTTTCTATTTTGGGAAGGGGATGGTTTAAGTAATTGTTTATTATTTATTGTTTTTCGTAGGGGCGAATTTGTTGTGGAATATTACTAAGCACCCGACTTTTGACTCGCAATACCGAGGTAGGGGAATACACTGATTGAATTTTTGATTGTTAATGAGTTGACATGTTTGGGATTATATGACATACCTGGCTATTTTATCTATCCTGTTGAGCATTTTGTTTCATATGTTTCATACATCGCATTTGCATTGGAGTTGGAGTTGGAGGAGATGAGATGGTTGTGATTAAGGCCCAAAGCGGGTTCTCGCAGACTTGCCCTGGTGTCCTCCGTCGCGAAGGGCGATCGACTACGGTCGATATATATAGTCTACCGGGGATCGGTATGGTCAAGGGCGTCCGGGGATGTGTGTGATGGAGTTGATTGGAGGAGCATTGCATTGCATTCTTTATTATATCGTATTACCTACTCAACCTCGCGGTTGACCCCGTGTATTCGTGTATGCCTGTGATGATCCTTTTAATGGGAGCAGATTGACAGTGGTTGAGACATTTGGGAGCCGGGCAGGAGAGAGCGTGGATCACCTGACTTAGAGCTAGCTCACCTTTATTTTGTTTAGTTGTCAGACTTTATCTTTATTTAAGACATGTGTTATTTCCGTTGTAAACATTATAACCTTTTAATTTAAAGTAATCGTTATCTTTCTCTTTGTTATCTACTGCCTCGGATTTCCGAGATGGTAACACCCTTCTTTATCTGAGGAGTCCTAGTGCAGGCCCTTAAATAAATGGGGGTGTTACAATGCTGCCCATTTCAAATCTCATTTTCAAATCAATCCTTCATCTTTTCAAAATCAATCCAAAATGTTTCTCGAACCTCAACCAAGCATGAAATGCATCAAGTCGTGTCCGGGTCTTGGCCGTGTTAGGCTAGACGTTTTTTCCATTCCAAGAGTCTAGAACACGACCTTGTTGGGTCACCCAAGCTCACCTCTTGGGCCTTGAGTCATGTTGGTCGACCTTTTGGTCTAGGATAGCCCACAAAACACGTCCAAGCTAGGCCCTTATGGACGTTTCACACGAACCCATGGGCTATGTTAGCCCAATCACGGGTTTAGTCACACCAAGTCCAGTTTAGAATCGAGTTATGACAGTTTGAGTCATGTCGTTTTGTCGAGTCTAAAATGAACCGATGTCTGAATCAAACCGTGAGTCGAACCCTTGTTTAATCGATCTCAAGTCGAGTCTTTGTTTGAGTCAAGTTGGGGTCGTGTCCTTAAGTGTGCAGGGGCTCTTACTTTAAATATTGACTCAGTACGGGGTTTTCTTGTAGAAAGGCCGCCAAAAACCCGACGTCAAGCAACGGAAGATGCTATCAACAAGCTCACGGAGGCCGTGAACCTCATGATGACCCGAATGGATGTGATCGAGTCTAAGCTGGTTGAAGATTCCTCTTCATCTACCCCACCTCTGACTGATTTGGAGAAACGGTTCAAGTTCATCGAGGACCGTTTGAAGCTCTCCCAGGGGAAGAACATTCACTATGAGAATGCTAGGGCCTATGCCCCAGTTCAGGACAAGTTGCCCACGAACATGGTACTCACTGACATCCCAAAGTTCAAGGGCACTGAAGATCCGGTCCACCATGTTAAGGCCTATAAAGGGTACTTAGCACTGAAGGGAGTACCTGCTGATATGCTCTCTGAAATTTTTGCCCAATCTCTGGGAGAACACCCGAAGGCGTGGTTCTACAATCTTGACCTTAAGAACTTCCCCACTTTCGAAGATATTACGGTGGAGTTCTGTAAGCACTATGCTGACAATGTTGAGATTCAAACCAACATAAGAACTTTGGAGGTTATGACACAAAAGGAGAAAGAGGGCTTTACTGAGTTCCTCGCAAGATGGCGCGCTGAAAGCGTGAAGTTGGCTAAGAAGCCTGATGAAGTTGAAATGGTAGATAAGTTCGTGAAGAATTTACGACCTGTTTACCGTAATGCTCTGAAATACCAAAATTTTGGTTCTTTCAAAGAATTGATAAGGATCGGGATAAAGGTAGAGGACGATGTCCGAATTGCTGAAGCTGAGAAGCCAAAGGGATACCAAGGGGCTTCGTCATCTAAAGCAAAAGCACCCGCAGCGGCCCACTTTGTTGAAACTGTCAATCTCCTAGATGGACAGTCAAAAAGGCCTCCGCGCCAAGCTCCGAGGGTATTCACCGATATCGGGTGCACTTACGCCTATGCTCTCCAAAGGCTCATGGCCCAAGGAAAGTTAAAGCCCATTGGTCCAACTCCGGACCCTCCTGCTGATCAACAAGGCAAATGGTACAAACCGAATGCCTACTGTGCCTTTCATCAAGGGAAGGGACACGATACCGAAAGGTGCTTTAGACTAAAGCACGAAATTCAAGATATGATTGAGAACGGAACGCTCCCAATCCCGGCCATAAAGCCCAATAACGTCACCAATCCGTTTGGCGACCACACTAACTTTGTCTCTACCGAAGATAGTGTCGATTACTCTCACTTGATCCGCCCATGTCGTCTAAAAGGGGTTTTCGTCGGAAGAATATTCGTAGATTGCTCCGAATTCCTACCGAGCTCGAGAAACGAGATTACATTCGGGGATTTTGTTGTCGATTGTACTCCTTACATACTCCGAAGCGGCAATGAAATCAATGGCGTTTGGGCTGATGACGAGGATGATGTTTACCTCGTCAAAGGCGCGACAATTCCTCACACCCAAGAAGAAATCTTAAAGGTGAGGCAAGATGCCCTAGAGTCAAACCATTTGACTCGATCCGGACGCCCATATCGTGTGGAGAAAGCTAAGGATATCCCGAACAAGACGCCTCTCAAAGAGCCGGTAGTGGTCGAAGTTCTTGGTGAAGGGTCGACCTCCGAGGCTTCCCTCATCAAGCAACTCTAAAAGACTAAGGCCGACGTATCTATCTGGCAACTTATCCTGAGCTCTTTCGAGCATCGTCAAGCTTTGTTACAAGCTTTGATGAACATGACCGTATCGTCAAGTACTACTCCTGCGGACATGGTCACTCACATCGCCCAGAATCGGCCTTAGATTACCAATGCTGTGACATTCTCCGACGAAGATCTGCCACCGTTCGGGCCTCGACATAACCTGGCCCTCTATATTGCTACCGTGTGTCTCAACAAGCATATCCCCATGACCTTGGTTGACGACGGATCGGCCGTCAACGTACTCCCTCTGAAAACGGCGCATATTCTGGGCTTGGAGAAGAATGACTTCATCCCCACTACACAGACAGTCCGGGCATTCGATGGCACTGTGCGTCGAGTGAGTGGACTTGTCGATCTAGTAGTACAGACTGGGCAAGTGGAAAAGAAAGTGAGTTGCCAAGTAATTGACATTTGCTCATCCTTCAACTTATTGTTGGGGAGACCTTGGATCCACGCTACAAGGGCCGTAACATCAACGTTGCATCGAAAAATCAAGGTCCCACTCAATGGCAAAACCGTCACCATTGACGCCACGCCAATTACTGTGGCAGGAGGAGACATTACTTCTGAAGTAAGGGTCGAAGCTGCCAACGACGCATGTGGTTTCGAGATTGTCAACATGATCGAGCTGAACTCCGAAGCAGAAAATATGGATCTATATATGGGAAGTCATGTCTGCGAGGTGATTCTCAAGACTGGGAAGTACTTCGGTTTCTCTTTATATCCTAGAAAGGAGGAGGCTTTCAAGTTGAAACCACCCGTAGCCAAAGGAGTAACTTTCGGGCTTGGATATGAGCCCACTGAGAAAGATCTACGGGAAAAGAAGGGAAGAACGATCGAAGATCGCGATATTAAAATGGGACCGTATCACCTAACTCTCAATGGTCACTTCGTGAAAGCTGGGGAAGAACTCCCTTGCATGGACTTCCCCGAACCTATCTTTGACCCAAAGAAGAACCTTATGGTCCCAGGAATCGAAGTATTCCAAGATTGCTACTACATCCCTGAAGACATTCTGACCGTGATGCCAATAGAAACCAAACCGGATCCAATGAATGACGAGAACGCCATGGGTCTCCTTTTCGGTGAAGAGAAGAAATCACCGATACCAAACGAAGATTTGGTAAGCATGATCCTGAGAAGCGAGCGGTTTGACCCATCTACCCTCATCACCGATGTGGATCCTCTTAGGACCAACACGGGATGGCGGAAAACAATCAAGTGGACTGACAACAAGGGACTTCTTTTCAAGTTGACAACGGGAGAAGGAGAAATGTTCAAGCCAGATGATGTTACCGATTCTCGAGTCCGAGTCGAGTCCAGAGTCCGAGTCTGAGTTAGGTCCTAAGATGGAGTCTAAGGAGTCAGGTGTTGAAAATACCCCTCCCCTAGCTTTCCCTTCATATGCACCTTTTCCTAATGGTGGTATTCCGGGGCCTGTCCCGAATACCCCTATCTCGCCACTGAGCTCTGATCAGTTGGCTCAAATGTTAGCGCACTTCGCGCAATTTCAAATCAATAATAAAATGAACCAGTTTGCTTACGACTTGTCTTACTTACATTGCAATTCAAATTTTGAAAATGATTGTTTTAATAATGACATTGAGACTGAGGTCGAGGATGAACAGTTGGTCGAGGAAGAAG
Organism: Silene latifolia; assembly: GCF_048544455.1. Taxonomy (NCBI): domain Eukaryota; kingdom Viridiplantae; phylum Streptophyta; class Magnoliopsida; order Caryophyllales; family Caryophyllaceae; genus Silene; species Silene latifolia. Next base: position 126,758,908 of record NC_133537.1, on the reverse strand, counting down.
AAGAAGAAATGGAACCACCTCTACAGTTGATAAAAGGGTTGGAAGAGTACGAACAGAAAACCTCGGTCATCGAAGATACCGAAACTATCAATGTAGGTAGAACCTTAGAACCACAAGAGCTTAAAATAGGAACTACTTTAAGTCCCACCGAAAGACAGGGGTTCATTGATTTGTTGCATGAGTTCAAAGATGTTTTCGCATGGTCCTACAAAGACATGCCAGGCATTGATAGGGAAATTGCAGAGCACGGATCCCAATCAAGCCGGGTATAAGCCGATCAAGCGAAGCTACGCAAAATGCACACAGATTGGTCTTTGAAAGTCAAGGAAGAAATCGACAAGCAACTCAAAGCTGGGTTCATCAAGGTGTCAGAATACTCGGACTGGGTGGCTAACGTCGTTCCAGTGCCTAAGAAAGATGGTAAAGTTCGGGTTTGTGTGGACTTCCGGGATTTAAACAAGGCAAGTCCGAAGGACGATTTCCCATTACCTCACATCGACATCCTGGTTGACAACACGGCAAAACACGCGTTACTATCCTTTATGGATGGATACGCCGGTTATAATCAGATTAAGATGGCGAAGGAAGATATGCATAAGACTGCGTTCAGAACGCAATGGGGAACCTATTGCTACACAGTAATGCCTTTTGGGTTGATAAACGCAGGGGCCACATATCAGAGGACCGCGACAACATTGTTACATGATTTGATGCACAAGGAGGTCGAGGTTTATGTCGACGACATGATTGTCAAGTCAAAGGAGCGTGATGGCCACCTTGGTACACTACGCAAATTCTTCGAACGATTGCGCAAGTATAACATGAGGTTGAATCCACAAAATGCGCATTCGAGTCACATCCGGCAAACTGTTGGGTCACATCGTTAGCCACCGTGGCATCGAGGTGGACCCATCGAAAATAAAGGCCATAATGGAAATGCCTCACCCGAAAACCGAGAAGGAAATTCGAGGTTTCCTGGGAAGAATCCAATATATAAGTCGGTTCGTGGCAAGGCTAACGATGATATGCGAGCCAATTTTCAAGAAATTGAAGGTCGGGAACACGTCGTATGGGATGATCACCGCTCAAGTCGCGTTCGATAAGATCAAAGAAATACTATCTTCCCCTCCCGTGCTTAGCCCACCAACGGCCGGGTTACCACTTTTGTTGTATCTTACGATTACGGATACGCAATGGGGGCAATCTTTGGCGCAGAGATAGTCGATAAAGAGGAGAGAGCGATTTACTACATTAGTAAAAAGTTCTTGGAGTATGAAATCAAGTATACTCCACTCGAAAAGACATGTTTGGCTTTAGTATGGGCGACAAAGAAGTTACGGCACTACATGCTCACCATAGTGTCTGCATCCACTCGAAGATGGACCCAATCAAATACTTGTTTGAAAAACCAGTTTTGAACGGCAGGGTGTCAAGATGGACTTTAATGCTTTCCGAGTTTGACCTAAAATATGTACCGCTAAAAGTGATAAAGGGAAGGGCGGTTGCGATTCTCCCGGCGGATAACCCGATAGAAGAAACTGAGGTTTTGGATACGTGGTCGTTTCCCGACGAAGATATCGTTCACATAGACAATGATACGTGGGACCTCTATTTCGATGGAGCATCGAACTATAGGGGATACGGGATAGGAGTTCTACTCATTTCACCTGAAGGTGAACATGTTCCTGTTTCGATCAAGTTGGACTTTAACGTCACTAATAACGCGGCTGAATATGAAGCATGCCTACTCGGTTTGCACAGTGCTCTCGAGTTAGGCATCAAAAAGCTCGTAGTACATGGGGACTCGTCCCTAGTGATCAATCAGGTGGCCGGGACGTGGAAAACCCGAAGTGATAGCTTGGCTCCGTACCAAGCGAAAATAGAGGAACTAGAAAAGTTGTTCACCGAGGTCAAGTACGTGCACCTCCCCAGAGACGAAAACCAGTTTGCTGATGCACTATCAAAACTAGCCGCTCTGATCAACATACCTGATCATATGGATACTATGCCGATATGTGTCGAACGAAGATCGTCACCTGCTTATGTTAATGTAATCGGAGACACAGAAGAAACCGAGGCCGAACCTTGGTATCATGCTATTCTGAAATTTAAAGAATCAGGAGAGTATCCACCCGACATGGATAACCGCGGAAAGCGCGCTATTCGAATGCTAGCCGCTCAGTTCGTTAGAACCAATGACGGACAATTGTACAAGAAGATCACAAGAAAATATCCTTTTGCGATGCATAGACTCACCAACTGCGAAAAGAGTCATGGAAGAAGTCCATGACGGAGAGTGTGGCCCACACATGAATGCCCATATGCTGGTTCGCAAAATCATGAGATTAGGGTATTATTGGACAACGATGGAGACAGATTGTCGCCAATATGTCAAACATTGCCACAATTGCCAGATCTTCGCAAACATACAGCATGTGCCGCCATCACTGTTATATACTTTGACATCACCATGGCCTTTCTCAACATGGGGAATCGACATTATTGGAAAGGTCAACCCATCTGGAACAGGTGGGCATTGCTTCATGTTAGTCGCCATCGATTACTTCACGAAGTGGGTAGAAGTGAAATCGTACAAGGTTCTACAAGCAAAGCAGGTAGCAAAGTTCATTCAGAATGAAATCATTTGCAGATATGGGGTGCCACATGAGCTCATTAGCGACCATGGCACTCACTTCCAGGCTGAAACTGCCGTAATACTTGAAAAGTATAAAATCAAACACCACAAGTCGTCACCTTATCGACCTCAAACAAATGGGGCAGTAGAAGCCGCTAACAAGACAATCACTGTGATTCTCAGAAAGATGACCGACAATTATCGCGAATGGCCGGAAAAGATACCGTTCGCACTGTGGGGATACAGAACGTCTATTCGCACAGCCACTGGAGCAACTCCGTTCTATTTAACATATGGGATGGAAGCAGTTCAGCCTATCGAATTAGAGGTACCTTCTTTAAGGATCCTGTTAGAAAGTCGTCCTCAAGGTCGATCGGGCCGCAAGCCGTATGATTCCTTGGTTATGCTCGACGAGCGACGGTTAAATGCATTACACCATGTTCAACTCTATCGAAAAAGGATACAAAGGGCATTTAACAAGAAGGTGAAACCTCGAGGAATAAAAGATGGGGATTTAGTCCTAAAGTCCGTCCGCGCTTTACTACCAATTGACCCGAGGGGAAAATTCAAACCGAATCGGGCGGTCCTTACCTGTAAAGAAGATATTATCGGGAGGCGCAGTCAGACGACAGATCTAGATGGAAATGACTTTGCGAATGCGACAATTTGGATCAATCAAGAAATACTATCCGTAGAACTCATTCTCAATGTCGTAAAATAAAAATTTTGAATTGCAGTGCTCGTGAGCGAGTCTAGGCCGCGGCACTTTTGCTTCGCTGCTTTTTGTGCGTTATAAATCGATGATTGTAGCGCATTTGTTTTGTGGAACTACGAGCTCGGTTTGATTCTGTTGATAACAGATACGTAGGCAGCTCTTTAAAAGAGTACAACCGACCCTTCGTTGAATAAAATGAAATTTTATGCAGAAACTGGAATTTTTAATAGATGGTAAGTCTTATTAAAGATCGGGCGATGCCCATTACATCCTTCAAAAGAAAAAAAGAAAACAGCTAGCAACAAATAATAAGTAGTAGTATTAAATAATAGATTGGAGTCGAAGGCTCCTGCATCTTCTTTTTCCCTTTGCCTTTTGGGTCACGTGACCGAGGCTCCTGTGGAGGAGGGGTAGTTGTGTTCTGTCTAGCGCGCTTCTTAGGAGGGATCGTCATTTCCTCCCGAGGGCCCAGCCTATCTTTTACACTCAAGTGAGGACCAAGCCTCCCTTCTAAGGCTGAGCCCGAGTGTGCCTTTGAACCCAACCGTTTCCACACACCCGTCGCTGTGAGTCGGTCTTAGGAGTCTTCTCAGTCTTAGCACTCGACGTAGGCTAGGACGAGGATATAGGTTCAGATGAGTAGTGTCAAGTCTCGGAATGAGCTTTATCTAACGGTTTAGGCAAAGATGCCGAGTCATATAGATGTAGGTTTGTGTTGGGAACATAAAATATGAAAAACCCGCTGAAAAGAAAGAAGGCGTGGAAGAAAAATAGTAAAAACCCGCTGAAAAGAAAGAAGGCGTGGAAGAAAAATAGTAAAAGCCCGCTGAAAAGAAAGAAGGCGGTGGCAAGAAATGATGAATACTCGCTGAAAAGAAAGGAGGCGAGGAGAAGAGTGACAGAATGTTCCCAACAAGAGTGACACGTGATGTCTAAGTGTTCTCATAAAATTAACCTGTGTTTAGTGTCTGGGCGAAGCCAACGTTGTTCCTCTGTGAGTTTAATCCACCTTGTCAATGCCAAGTGATCTTGATTCCCATGTGCCCTCGGGAGCACGCCCATGCCATACGATATTTCCGTCCCAAGTTCGACGACCTTGTGATTCCCATTTGCCATATTTTGGCGCCGGAACGGCCAATTTACATTTCTACCCTCAACAAGTCAATAATTGAATTAAAACCCGTGCACTTACGGTTTTATTTTCCTTTTTGTTTTACGGTAGCGGGCTACGCCCACGTTGTTTACGGGTCATACGGAGTGTCTGTGTCATGTTTCATGCTCACCCATCAAGGTTCGATTCCAAAATTTCAAAATTCCAAAAAATTTCAAAATTCCAAAAACTTTTTGCGAATTATGGATAGATGATCCAAGTAGTGGAATCTTTGTGGGTCGATGATCCAATCCCTCGAAATTCAAAAATTCAAAATTCAATTTTTGAAGGGCCGATGGCCCTATATTCCAAATGATGACAAATTCGAAATTCGGGTCGATGACCCAATCATTCAAAAATTTCAAATTCAATTTTCGGGTCGATGGCCCAATTATTCAAAATTTTCAAATTCAATTTTCGGGTCGATGACCCAATCTTTCAAATAATCCAATTTTAGGATCGATGATCCAAATGTGCTTATGTGATGATTATTGCTAGTACGTTTTTGTGTTTCAAATGTAGCAGGATATGCTTCAACTGGGGGCTCTAAAGTCTTCGACTTTAGAGCCATTACAAATCAGGGCTCTGGCCGTTGGCTTCAGAGACCACTATCAAGATGCAAAGGATGACATCCACCCAGAATTCAATTCAATACAAGAGTATGAAATGGAAGAATTCCGCAGCTGAAAGCAAATGATGAAAGCAGCGGCAACCTCCTCGGAAAGTCCCGTCCCATTTGGACAAGTGCCAGCAGATGATAAATTTTGGGCAAATGTCAGCAGATGATGAGTTTTGGACAAACGCCAGCAGATGATAAACTTTGGGCATGTGTCAGCAGTGGGCGAACTACGACGCGGGTTTGATTCCGTCAAAAACGGATACGTAGGCGCCTAAGGATAAGGCTCAATCCACCATATATGCAATTTATGGGTCGATGACCAACGATGATAATTCGACGCAACATGAAGCAAGAGTTAATCCCCAACGAAGTTTCAGGTATGATCTCTTCTTATGGCTGGCGAGCTTACATACGCAAGTCTAATGGACTATAAACGACCCGCAGAATCCTCAGGTCGAGAGGGACCTGGGGTATACTTTGACTTTCGCCCTGTCCAAGCCTCAGTCAAAGTGGGGGCTCTGTAGATACCCGTATCCGTCGATATTGGAATTTATAGAGAACCCGACAAACACCCGATGATGATAGGACACATGTATTCTTTAGTTGTCATTGTCATTATTTGGGTTCGTTTTACGATGTAGAATGAGCGTTGTCGACGGAGTATTTTAATTTAAATGATATTTAAATTAAAGCTTTTTTAAGGTAAATTCATTTTATTGCTTTATTTTGAATTTATTTTCTCAAGTTTATTTTATTGAAAATAAAATAAATATTTGATTTGAAAAATCATTTTATGAGTATATTTGATTTGAAAAATCATTTATTTTAATGTGTTAATCGATTTGAAAAATCGATTTAAAAATCGAAAAAAACTCGTTTTAAACACGCGTTTTGGAGCTCGATTATAGCTCGGTTTTTGAGCCCGTTTTCTTTACGAGTTGGCACGAATATCGAGTACACTAACCAACCTAAGCCTCTACCCATCCAACCCAGTTCGAACCCCCTTATCCATGGCCCAAATCACGTCCCAAACACCCCCAAACAGCCCGCATACACAAAGCGGCCCCCCCTGTTTTGCAGCTCAAATCCCGAGCCCAAAACCCGCTCCAAACACTACCAAAACCCGTGCCCATTAACCCTAACCCATACCCTAATATCCTACCCATATTACCTTACCTTAATCACCAAGAAAAACCCCCATACGAACCCTAGAAAACCCCCCAAAAGCTGCTGGACAGCAGCTATGCTCAGCCGAGTCCGTCTGCCTCTCCTCCCTTTTACCCTACTTTAACTCCTTATAAATACCACCCCTTCACCATACATTCATTCCTCGAAGTTCTCCATACATCCTACCTTCACTCACAAGCTTTAAACCTCAGAAACATACCCTAATTGCCTCTCAAAAACCCTCCACAAAACCGACATCCAAACTGAAACAGTTTGTGTGTCCTCTTCGAAAAACAGTTCGTTCCTCCTTCAAACCTCCATCAAAACTCAAGTTTCTTGTTCCTAATTAACCATACAACATCCATCTACACATTAGACAAAGATTTACGAGCCAAATTGCCCTTGAGAGTACACGAATTCCCTCGAAAAACAGAGTGTTATACACTCTGTTTTCGCGGCTGTTCCTGTCTGTCCAGTTCTGTTTGTGCTCGTTTTTCGTGCCCAATAACTCAAAACGAGCAGGGGTTGCTTTAATATCTCTGTTCTCCTCTCTTTCTAGTTTTCAAAACATCTTTTAAATCGAATTTTCATCGTGAAACGAGGGAGAAATCGCTGTTTGAAAGTTGCTATCCAGATTCGATAAAAACGCGTGTTTGCTTTGTTTCTTCGTCGACGACGGCCTCTCGAGATAAAATCTACCATCGATTACGACCCAAGACGGTGTCAACGATACATGTAGGTTGAGGGTGCATCAAATCCTCCTCTTTCTCCCTTTTATTTCGTTTTTTTATGTTTGTTTTTTATAGTTTGTTTTTATTCGTTTATCGTTTTTGTTTATCGATTGTTTAATTAACTATGAAACTAGTTTAGTCCGAGTATGAGTTAAAGTACCACCATGAACACCCGCGTTGACTTGAGATGGGAAAGAAACCGCTACATCAGTCGGTCGTACACCCCCGTCTCATTTACATATCCTCGTGTTCAAGGTAGGACATAAATAAAACGAATTTCTAACTTCGCTCCTCGTTTTTGACCCTTTGTTTGTTTCGGCCAATTTGACACACCCTAGGATCATTTACATGTTAGTATGACCTCTGATTGTTAACATATAATTCGTTTAGATGACATTAGATCAGTTTAATAACCTAATTAGACATGTTAGGGTGCTTCGACATAGCTTTTAAAATCAATCGACAATTCTGTAACTTAATGAACGCATCTCTCTCTTTCACCTAATTTCTCGCTAGTATAAGAGTGCGTGACTAGCACCTTCTTATTAACACTCGACGAGTTAATTTAATTAGCGAACTTGACCTAATTTGACCCCTTAGGCCGTGTAGAACACCCGGTTTTAGGCGAAGCCTTCTGACCTCTTTTTGTCATCGATTTCTAATGTATTTTCCGCATCGCTTTGCAAATCCATCTAACCTAATGAATCTAACCTAGGAACTAGGATAGCCGTGTATGAGGTCGTGTTTGGCCGTGTCTTTTGTATCCCTTTTCTCGTTTTTTTATCTTAGTCTCATTGTTTGTATCTTGTAATCAATTTGTGTTTATCGAGTCACGTTTTGTAACTTGTTTGTAATTAGTTCTCCTTTATCGAGTCAAACGATTTCTAAAAACCTTAGTTTTGTTTAGTTAGACGGTTGTGCCCCAATGCAAGTGAGAGCGTAGTAAATCGCATGTTGTTTAAAGCAACATGGCCCGATTTATGCTAATGCATGCTTTGGTGTGTGGCCCAATGTCCAATTCGATAAGATTAAGTGGAAGCACGCATTACGAGGAGTGACCCAAGGCCGTGAGTCATGTAGGCCGTGAGTCACCCCTTTGTGCACGTTTTCCTAGGCCGAATGGCCATGTGTCGTATATAGCGTTGTATTTTAGATCGAGTTGTATCTTTAATTTATCGTTGTGTCGGCATGAAATGCCTGGGTTGTAATAGGTATATCCCAACGGCTCCCCCATTCCCCCTAAGCCTTGTTTGCTTTGTTTTGTATGTTGTTAGATCAATCAACCCACATGCTAAATTACAACTTTGACAAAGTTAATTTAGTTGCATCTAAAACGACATAGAAATTGTTGTCACATGTTAGGGTTTTTAAAACGATGTTTGCATATCATATATCGTAGTAGCTATGACCTTGTTTGAACTCCGACACTTGACTTAGTAGAGGCCGTTATCGACGGGCGGGGTTAGGTGTCCTTACGGGCTTCCTAACACGTACCCTCACCCCTTACTCAAGATCTATGGTTTGTGGATCCGTCTAAATACCATTGGATTATGAGAGTCATTCAAATCGAGTGATATAGGGTACAAGTCTTTATCTTTAATCACTCGTAGTCGATTGGCTTTATGCTTTTCGATGAAAGGTGTAAAGTTGACTTGAACGGTTCCAAGTTCCCAAAAAACTTGGTGGCGACTCTAATTTGTCTTAATTCGATTCGAAAGAACCTCGAGTCGATTATGCCTAGTGTGGATCCCGCGGACGCAGTTCCCGAGGGCCTTGTCCACAACATTAATGGACAGGGTTATCGCTCATTATGAGGAGCGGGGATTTGGTGGGTACGGCCGCGTCCCCATCGCGGCAGATCGATCCAAAGGACGATCGGTGATTGAGATTGTTGGAATTGGTGTGGTTGTGTGTGTGACAGTTAAGCTGTCTGTTTATCTTATTGTTGATATATATTGAGTTGTGTGATTAGTACTGACCCCGGTTGTTGTTTTGTAAACCTACGGTGATCCATTCGGGGATGGTGAGCAGATATTGAGCAGGTATGAGATGAGTACTGGGATAGCTGGGATTGCCACGATATGATGATAGAAGTCTTCCGCTGTAGCTTAGTAGTTTCTTTACATTTCAGTTAGAACAGTAAACAGTCAGTTTGAGAACATGTATTATACTTTTGGTTTTGGTTTCGAGAATTGTAACCCTTCACTAAGTATTTCTATTTAAACGTTGTTTCTTTATTGTTTATTTGATTATCATTGCCTCGGGTAACCGAGATGGTAATATCTTCATACCTGAGTGGTCCTGGTAAGGCACTTGGAGTATGGGGGTGTTACAAATGGTATCAGAGCGACAATCCTGAAACCTGTAACCAATGAACCTAATGAACATAGGGAGTCAATTAAAATGAACCCGAGGTAAAGGTTGTAGGAGCTAATGTAAAGGCTTGGGAGACGTCCTAAAGTCGCGAACTCGCCCTACAATTTTGAACCGGTCACATGGGGGGTGTATGTCAAGGTCGTATGTGTTGTTTGGTTAACTTGCGTGTGAATGTGATGAAGTGTGTGTAACTGTTGGAGAAGTAGAAAGCTGAGAATATGAAAGAAAGGTTGATGATATATGTAGAATTGATGTTGGAATGAAAACATGTTGGGTGTTTACAATGTGGCATTTAATAACATGATATAGTGATTTCGTAGATCGTATGAAAAGATGCGTAGCATTATATGCTTAGTTATGATTTAATGTTGGCTTTATAAAGTTTTTAGCATGTTAACATATGATATAGCATGCGGGTAGCGTTTCTGAGTTAGCATGACTCGATCAAGTGGGACTAACTTGATCGGGTGGGTTTTTGACGATTTTGAGTCCAAAATCGTGTTTTTGGGCACTCGATCGAGTACCTCGGGCACTCGATCGAGTAGGGGGTCACTCGATCGAGTAGCCTAGCTAGCTACTCAGTCGAGTATGTTAGAGATCAGAAGGTCTGTTTGGGGTCTGATGTTGGGGCACTCGATCGAGTATGTTGGGCACTCGATCGAGTAGCCTGTTACTCGATCGAGTATGTTTGGGAACTCGATCGAGTAGGGCCTGGGCAGCTTGTTTTCGTGTTTTGAGGTTTTAGCGCGTATGTTTATATCCACCCCTTTTCTGATATAGTTTCAAGATGCCGCCCAAGAAGACTGCTTTGTATGCGAGAGCTGAGCTTATGAACATAGATGACATCGTTAAGATGTTGGAGCATCAGGATGCTCTTACTGAGGCTTTAAAGACTGTGGGGAAAGATAAGGATAAGGATAAGGAGAAAGAGGTTGATCACTCTAAAATCAGCCTCTATATAGCGAGGTTTAACCCGAAAGAGTACAAGGGGGTTGGGGAGCCGAACCTTCTTGATAGCTGGCTTAGAGAGATGGAGAACATATTAGATTTGGTTCACTGTCCTGATGAGATGAGAGTGGAACAGGCTGCATTCTATCTGAGGGAGGCAGCTGGTAAGTGGTGGGATACGGTGAAAGTGAGTGCTAAGGAGTTGTATGTGAACCAAGGTTTACCTGCTATACCTTGGGAAGAGTTTCGTAGGGCTATGAGAAAAGAGTTTGTACCGGAGCATGTGAGAAGTAAGTTGAGGGAAGAGTTTGACAGTTTTAAGATGACCGTTGAGATGTCTGTGGCCGAGTACTACAGGCAGTTCAATGATAAGTCTAGGTATGCTGAGGATATGGGTTTGAGTGAGGAGAATCTGGCGCTGAGGTTTGAGAGGGGGTTGACCCCTAAGATTATGGATAAGTTACCCGTGGGAGTCCTTACTGATGTTAAGGAAGCTTATGAGAGGGCTGGGAGAGCTGAGAGGTTGGTGGAGATGGCTCGGGAGAGGTCGGGGTGGTGAGAAAAGGAAGTCTGAGAGCGAGGGTGGTGGCCAATCTAATCACAAGAAAGGCAACCACAATCGCCTAAAGGGATTTCTTCCGGGGTCGTGGTTCGATCTTTGGGGCTTCCTTTGGGCGTGGCCGTGGAAGTGTTAGTGGTAGTTGGGGAGTGACTGCTATAGGCGTGGTGGTGTAGTCCACAATAGACATGAGTGCACAAGTGCACCGGAACCTTCCGAGAGACCTGCGCGAGCTATGCGAGCAATAGACCTACTGGGTCATGACCAAACCGGGAAGTCGAGTTACCAGAGTGGAGGCAACCGCAACGGCGGTAATTCTTATCGAAACCACCAACGAACAACAACAACAACCAAGGGTCGGTGCTAAGCCGACCACATCAGCCAATCTTGTCCAGGGAGGTGGACAAAGACCAAAGGAAAGTTATTCATGATGGAGAAGAAATCACCGAGGAGGATGCACACGTTATCACCGGTACTTTTCTTGTTAATGGTATTCATACCTTTGTTTTGTTTAATTCGGGGGCTTCTCAGTCGTTTGTATCTTCGAGTCATGTTAAACGGTTGGGTTTAAGGGTGTATGAGTCTGTCAGTGAGAATGTTTTTATACCTTCGGGTGAGTCTGTATCTTGTGGGAGGTTATATAGGGATGTACCTATGATAGTTGGGCAAGTTGATTTCCCTGTAGACTTGCTAGAGTTTCCTTTTGACGGTTTTGAGATGATAGTTGGGATGGATTGGCCGAGAAAGTATAAAGCTAAGATAGACTGTCATCAAAAGAAAGTGTCTTTATGAGGTTCTAAGGGCGTTAGTGTGTCTTATCGTGGGTTTCTAGTCAAACCCAAAGTTAAGTTGATTGCAAACATTACTTTGAAGTCATATCCGAGGAAGGGATGTCCTTTGATATTGTGCCATGTGAGAGATGACCGGATAGAGGGTCCGAACGATTGATCGAGATACCAGTGGGGGAGTTTGAGGATGTGTTTCCGGAAGAGATTCCGGGGTTGCCGCCGAGAAGAGAGATAGATTTCACAAAGAGTTGAAACCGGGGGACGGGGCCAATCTCTAAGGCACCGTACCGTATGGGTCCTAAGGAGATGGAGGAGCTTAGGAAGCAGTTGGATGATTTGATAGAGAAGGGATACATTAGACCTAGTGTATCGCCGTGGGGAGCACCAGTTCTTTTTGTGAAGAAGAAAGATGGGAGTCTGAGGTTGTGTATAGACTATAGAGAGTTGAACCGAGTGACGGTGAAGAACAAGTATCCCTTGCCAAGGATAGATGTCTTGTTTGATCAGTTGAGTGGTGCATCAGTCTTTTCTAAGATTGATTTGAGGTCGGGGTACCATCAGGTGAAGATTAGAGAGGTGGACATACCAAAGACAGCTTTCACGTCGAGGTATGGCCATTATGAGTATGTGGTGATGCCGTTTGGGTTGTCTAATGCACCGGCAGTGTTTATGGATTTGATGAATAGGATCTTTAGACAGTTTTTGGATAAGTTTGTAGTGGTGTTTATCGATGATATCTTAGTCTACTCCAAGACTAAGGAGGATCATGAGGAGCATCTGGGGATCGTGTTGCAAACTTTGAGGGAGAATGAGTTGTATGCTAAGCTAAGTTGTATGCTAAGCTATCCAAGTGTGAGTTCTGGTTAGAGAAAGTTGCTTTTCTGGGGCATGTGATCTCTAAAGATGGGGTAGCTGTGGATCCGGCAAAGATAGAAGCAGTGACAAAGTGGGAAGCACCAACGAATGTTGCTGAGATCAGGAGTTTTCTGGGTTTAGCTGGGTACTACAGACGGTTCGTGAAAGATTTCTCCAAGATAGCTAGACCCATGACAGTGTTGATGAGGAAAGAGAACAGGTTTCGTTGGGATGAGAGTTGTGAGACGGCGTTCCAAACATTAAAGGAGCGTTTGACCACAGCTCCTGTCTTAGCATTGCCTGAAGGGATCGAGAACTTTGAGGTTTATACATATGCCTCAAAGAATGGGTTGGGATGTGTGTTGATGCAGAACGGTAAAGTGATTGCCTATGCTTCTAGGCAATTGAAGCCTTATGAGGAGAACTACCCTACTCATGATCTGGAGTTGGGTGCGGTGGTATTTGCTCTCAAGATATGGAGACATTACCTTTATGGAGCAATCTTTAAGGTATTTTCTGATCACAAGAGTCTCAAGTATATTTTCACTCAAAAGGAGTTGAACATGAGACGGAGGAGGTGGATGAAGCTGATTGGCGATTATGACATGAAAATTATCTACCATGAAGGGAAGGCCAATGTAGTTGCTGATGCTTTGAGTAGGAAGAGTGTACATTCTCTATGTACAGCTCTATCTTTGATGAGGCTGAGAGATGAGGTAGCGAGGTTTGGGATACATATGATGCAGAAAGGAGATGCCATGGGTGATATGACAGTGCAGCTTGAGTTTTATGATGACATTCGAGGTAAGCAGGCGTTGGATCCTAAGATAGTTGAGTGGAGAGCTGGAGTAGAGAAAGGGACAGTGTCTCGATTCTCTATTCACACCGATGGTAGTTTGAGGTTTGACGGTAGGTGGTGTGTTCCTAATGATGAGGAGTTGAAAAAGACTATCATGATAGAGGCACATTGCACACCATATTCAGTTCATCTAGGTGGAGACAAATTGTACAAGGATTTAAAGAACATGTTTTGGTGGCCTGGGATGAAGAAAGAGACAGCTGAGTTTGTGTCCCGTTGTTTGACATGCCAGAGAGTTAAAGGGGAACAGCGATAACCACAAGGTAAGATTCAGTCTTTAACGGTACCTGAGTGGAAGTGGGAATCCATTTCCATGGATTTTATCGTGGGTTTGCCAAAGAGTCAACAAGGTAACAACATGATTTGGGTAATAGTGGATCGACTGACCAAGTCAGCTCACTTTGTTCCAATGAAAGATACATGGACTAAAGCACAATTGGTTGTGGCCTATCGAAAGAACGTGCTTAAGTTACATGGAGTCCCTAAGGACATAGTGTCTGACAGAGATGCGAGATTTATATCAAGGTTTTGGAAAGAGTTGCAGGAATCGTTGGGAACAACTTTGAAGATGAGTACAAAGATTTCATCCTGCGACAGACGGACAGACTGAGAGAACAATCAAGACTCTTGAGGATATGTTGCGAGCTTGTGTGATGGATTTTGGTGGTAGCTGGGAACAGAGGTTGGACTTGATAGAATTTTCTTACAATAACAGCTATCACACTAGTATTGGTATGACACTATTTGAGGCTTTGTATGGGAGGAGATGTAGGAGTCCGATTTGTTGGGACGATAGTCTTTGAGGCAAAGTGGTTTTAGGACCAGAGATGGTGCATGAGATGGTGGAATAGATTAAGATGATCGAGAACGGATGAGGGCAGCTCGGGATAGGCAAAAGAGTTATGCAGATCTACATCGCAGGGACATAGAGTTTCAAGTTGGGGACAAGGTTCTTTTGAAAGTGTCTCCTATGCGTGGGGTTATGAGATTTGGGAAGAAAGGCAAGTTAATTCAGAAGTTTATCGGGCCTTATGAGATCTTAGAGCGAGTTGGGGAAGTTGCATATCGTCGCTTTACCAATGCGTTAGAGAGAGTGCATAATGTGTTTCATGTATCGCAGCTGCGGAAATATGTGAGTGATCCGTCACATGTGTTAGAGGCAGAGAACTTAGAGCTCGATGAGTCCTTATCATATCTTGAGGTGCCTAAGCAGATTCTTGACCGAAAGGTTAGGAAGACTAGGAGTGGTGAGACAGTTTTGCTTAAGATCCTTTGGTCTAACAACGAGACTGAGGAAGCTACATGGGAGCCAGAGGAAGCTATGAAAGAGCGTTACCCTTTTCTGTTTGATCAGGTATGTATGGTTACGGGGACGTAACCTTGTTTCTTTTAGGGGGGTAGGAGATGATCGCGACGAGTTTTTAAGGGTTTTATACCCTTTTTGTATGTTGTGTCGGTATGTGTGTCGGGATGAGTTGGGTTAGTAACATGTTTTATGTTGAGTTTGTTATGGTTGTTGAGTTGGAAGTGTTGAGGGAGTACCTTTGTTTAGTAGTGGTTTGAACTTCGGGGACGAAGTTCTTTTTAAGGAGGGAAGACTGTAATACTCCGTATTTATGAGTCTTCGGGTACTCTATCGAGTAGGCCTTACTCTGTCGAGTAAGGGTGAGTTGCGTTTTAGAATAGTTTCTGACCTATTGGGTACTCGATCGAGTAACTAGGATACTCGATCGAGTAAGGGGGTACTCGATCGAGTACCTTGGGTACTCGACCGAGTAGCCGGTTTACGGGGAGTTTTTCTCGGGTTTTGTTAATTATGCGATTAAGATATATAACCTTCGTCGTCATTATTCTAAACACTTTTGCAAAACCTAATTTACTGTTAAAGAGAGAAAGAAAGTACGTTCATCATCTTAATCGCATTGTTAGCAAATCCCGGAGTTTAGAAGGTCGGTTTTCATCGTTTGATATACCGTTGAGATCCTTGCGTCGAGAGTAAGATCTATGTACCCTTTTTGTTGTCTTTCCTTTGATTTGGTTAAACCCTAATATAGGGATTTGAGGGTTTTTGAGTAGTATGTGATTTGGTAGCATTTGTATGTTGTATGATAGGAGGAGGTTTCGTAGAGGAAGCTTTTTGATACAGCTGTAGAGATCGTCTGATAGTGTGCTTTCCAGGTAGGATTTCCTACTCAGTATTAGTCCCATAATGGAATGATTGTTGATGTGTTGAGATTGATTGTTTACTATAGTAATTGCATTGTGACGGCTGTGATTGTGATTGTGATTGGTTGTCTAAGTTTCTCGAGGCGTGTCCTCGGCTGAGTGGGGTCACTTGCGGGAGTGGCTTCACGCCCTAGTTTCTCCTTTTGTGGAACCCGCCACAGAAGGGATGTGCACATTAATGGACAGGGTTATCGCTCATTATGAGGAGCGGGGATTTGGTGGGTACGGCTGCGGTCCCCCACTAGCAGGATTGGTCCAGTGGACAGTCGGTGATTGAGATTGTTGGAATTGGTGTGGTTGTGTGTGTGACAGTTAAGCTGTCTGTTTATCTTATTGTTGATATATATTGAGTTGTGTGATTAGTACGACCGGTTGTTGTTTTGTAAACTGCGGTGATCCATTCGGGGATGGTGAGCAGATATTGAGCAGGTATGAGATGAGTACTGGGATAGCTGGGATTGCCACGATATGATGATAGAAGTCTTCCGCCGTAGCTTAGTAGTTTCTTTACATTTCAGTTAGAACAAGAAATGTTGATCGGTTTGAGAACATGTATTATACTTTTGGTTTTGGTTTCGAGAATTGTAACCCTTCACTAAGTATTTCTATTTAAACGTTGTTTCTTTATTGTTTATTTGATTATCATTGCCTCGGGTAACCGAGATGGTAATATCTTCATACCTGAGTGGTCCTGGTAAGGCACTTTGAGTATGGGGGTGTTATAGAAATATCTTCTCTAACTTGCATATTATCTCCGCAATTTTATTCTCTAGACGTTCCATAGAATCAACTCTAATCGTAGAAGTACACAGGTCTCTACAAAATTGGCTGATCTCAGTTATTGCATTCTAAGAACCAGTCGGGAGCAACTCTCTCAAGGCAACAAGGAGTAGCCGTTCCATAAAGACATGACAGTCATGAATTTTCATGGAATGCAACACTTTATTTTATGGTCAACACACCGACTCAAATCTGAAGCATAACCATTCGGGAATTTCAACTTAGCAACCCATTCACATAGAGCCTTTTTCTCCGCAGTTTCTAAAACAAACCTAGCTGATATTGGCCGTTTATAACAAAGTTCATTAAAGTCTAGTTTTTCCTTAGGGCCAAATTTAGTTTTACCTGGTACATCGATCATCGTGTTGATAAGTTGTTCAAAAAAGTTTTTCTCAATGTGCATAACGTCTAAGTTGTGTCGAATTAACAACGTTTTCCAGTAAGGAAGTTCCCAAAGTATGTTTTGTTTCCACCAACCTTCATTCTTGTCTTTCAATCTTTTCAATTCTTGATCAGAAGCATCAACTATTTTTGGCAAGTCTTTAACGGAATCCCACACTTCATCACCTGTTAATTTCGACGCGGCTATGCAATTCTCGCTTTTTCTTCTTTTAGAAAATGCTTACAATTGTTGCGGAAAGGATGATCAGGTCTTAAGAACTCACGGTGACAATCGAACCAACAAACCTTTTTGCTATTTTTAAGCCAAAAAGATCTATTTTTTTTCTTGACAATAAGGACAAGCACGGTACCCACTTGTGGACCAACCGGAAAGCATGCCATATGCCGGGAAATCATTGATTTTCCACATTAATGCAGCCTTTAATTGAAAATTTTGTTTCATAGAAACATCGTAGGTGTACATGCCGGTTTCCCAAAGTTCTTTCAACTCTTTAATCAACGGTTGCAGGTACACATCCAAATTTGTCTTAGGGTTCTTAGGACCTGGAACGAGTAGAGATAAGAACATAAATTATCGCTTCATACATAACCAAGGAGGTAAGTTGTACGGACTGACAATCACGGGCCAACATGAGTAATTCTTCCCAAATTGCCCATAAGGGTTAAATCCATCTATACACAAACCAAGCCGAACATTACGTGGCTCACTTGCAAATTCTGGATGCTCTCTATCAAAATGTTTCCACGCTTTTCCATCAATTGGGTGTGCCATTGTCCCCCTTTCTCTTAATCGAGAGTTTCTATGATGCCAACTCATCTCACCTGTTATCTGCTTGGTAGCATATAATCGTTGTAACCTTGGTGCAATCGGGAAATAAGTAAACGGTGTACAAGGAATTCGCCTCCCACTTGAAATTTTTTGTACTTTTATACCCAGATGCATGACACTTTGTACATTCCTCAAGATTAGCATTTTCCTCCCAGAAAAGCATGCATCCAGTAGGACATGCATCAATCTTCTGGTGGGGTAGTTGGAGTCCCTTAAGCACATTCTTAATCTCATTAAAATTGCGCGCCATGTCATTATTCTTTGGAATAATGTCACCTACGAACGACACAAACCCATTCGCGCATCTAAGAGATATGTTATTCTCACATTTGAGTGTTACCAACCTAGCTGCCGCTTGCAACAAATTCATATTACTTCCCTCATACACTGGTTGTTCGGCTTTTTCTAGCATTTTATAGAAGGAAGAAACTTGGGAGTTTGGGGTTTCATAACGCACTTCTTCATCGCTAAGTTCGTCGGGATTGAGTTGCTCCTCTAATATTTGTTCAAGATTATCACGTAATGCATTTTCCACGAGCTCATGGTAAGGATTTTCACTAACTACAATTCTACTTGAACTTCCTTCGGTAGGCATTTTCTCACCGTGATACGTCCATTCATAGTAATTATCGGCAAAACCATTCGACCAAAGATGATATTCAACTACTTTTTTCCCTTTAAAAGCTCTATTATTGCATTTCTTACACGGACATCTTATTTCACCAAAATTCTTATACATACTACTTTGTTCCACGAAGTTAATAAACTCTTTCACCCCTTTTGCAAATTCGCGCTTCGGTTTCTTTTTTTCGTCTAATCTTTCATACATCCATTGTCGTTATAATCAGTTCATGTTTATATATATCTACAATTCAATTTGTTTGTATATATGTCATAAAAACACAATAACAACCAAAAATAATACTCAATAAACATTATCACCAACAAATAACTATTGTCAATAAGTAGTCTTTTTTTTTTTTTAATTGGGTCCTTATCACTCCAACGTAAACCCATCAATGTACGTTTCAAGTCACTAGCAAGCAGACACTTGTGATTTATTAATGAGGAAAAAATTCGGCCCCTTAGTTCTCCAAATACACAATGTAGAATAAATAATTACTCCACATATGCATTCAGAGAACATTAAAGGAATTGTCACCGAGCTCTTTCCTCATTAACAAATCACAAATACATGTTTACTACCTAAGTGACTTGAAACGTACAAAGATAGTCCCAAAACGGGGACTATTCAAAAATTACTCCTAATGAGTAATTTTTGAACGGGTACTAACTCAATGTGAACAGTAATTTCAATAATATTAAAAACAAAACATACAACAATGACTACTTTCTTAATAATGTCAATTAACAAAAACTAAATAACATGACTAATTTTTCATTTTAAATATCTAATCTAATTAACATTAGTTAAAATTATCATTTTAAAAACATTAACATTACACAAAACTACTACTAACTATTACACAAATTTTAACACTTAAAAAAATGTCTTCTATCCTAAGTCAACATGCATCAACACTAACTACTACTAATTAACCTACTAAGTACTACTAACTATTATACAAATTTTAACACTTCAAAAAAAAATGGTTTCTATCCTAATTCAACATGCATCAACACTAACTACTACTAATTAGACTAATTAAACAAAAAAATTAATTAAAAAGAGATTAAAAATACCTAATTAATTTTACTAATAAGTAAAAAGGAAGGATGAGAAAGAAGGTGGAGGGGTGGATGGCGACGGCGGCTGTGGTGGACGGCGGCGGTGGTGGCGGCAACAACCTATACAAATAACATAAATAAAGACAAGAAAAGGAAAAAGGAAAAGAAAAAGGAAAAAGAAGAGATAAATGACAAACCTGGAGTAGTGGTGGTGGTCGGCGGAAGGAGAGGGTGGTGGTGGTGGTGTGGTGTCGGATTTGGGGAAGAGTTTAGGGAAAAAATTGATTTGGGGAAAAATAAAATGTGCGATATGAACAAGGCTGTCGCGGCTGAGTTTCTATTTAAGAAGGTCCTGACGGAATTTCCGTCAGGAGCCTGTGTTTTTGGAGAGTCCTGACAGAATTTCCGTCAGGAGCCTGTGTTTTTGGAGAGTCCTGACAGAATTTCCGTCAGGAAAGTCAAACAATGTTTGACTTTCTGACGACAATTCCGTCAGGACGCTCCAAAAACACGGATCCTGACGGAAATTCCGTCATAATGTTTTTTCAATTATTGCTGTTTGGGCAATAATTGAGGGAAATATCCAAACGGAATTTCCGTCCGAACTTAGTGTTTTTTGAACATCCTGACGGAACTTCCGTCAAGAAAGTCAACGTCTCTTTGACTTTCCTTACGGAAATTCCGTCAGATTATTTCTTTCAATTATTGTCGTTCGAGTAATAATTTGAAAGGGGGCGTGTGACGGATTATCCGTCAATTATTGAAACTATACTGACGGATTTTCCGTCAGGATATAATGGCGCCTTTAGATTTTTTAACGCGCCAGTATCATCTGATGTATGTTGACGGATATTCCGTCAAGATTAGACTACTGACGGAATATCCGTCACAAATCCGTCAGTATATTTAAATATATGACGGACTTCAAATTCCGTCAGAAATACCGTCAGTTTTCCGTGTTTTTTTGTAGTGTATGTCTCACAAATCAAGCATATTGGCCCATAATATAAATCAGTCCGTCTTGCTTAAGACCGCCTTATTTCAGACCGCAATAAGACCTCTCACAAGTGAGAAGCACATGGGTGGTGGGACACCCCCATGTACTTTCCCACTCAAACCCTATGGGTTTTTTTGTGAGAGGAAATGGTATCCGTCTGACCATTTCAGACGGATATGGCAGTCTGAAATAAGAATTTGTGAATATAAATTAGCTTACTAAACTTGACCAGCACTCCCGTAAATCCTGTAACCTTCATGTAACCCGACCAAACTCTCCAGTCCTGTTTCCATGCACAAACAATTCAATACTAACGCACTAACCTTCCTCCCATATCCAAACAATTAACTTAACAATATAAAATAAAATAGCTATTATAATACACAAATTAAACGATTATCACATACCACCTTTAACAATCAATTTATCACATAAAACATGTACCACAAACATAAATTCATACAACCCCGAACAATAATAAAAATATTAGGATCGGTAGAATCGTGTTACCTTGTGTCAAATAATCGATCCATGGTTTATATGTAACAAATCCGAACAAGCGTAGCCCATATAAAAATCCAGTGTACGTAAAAGAATGATGATGATGATTGGGAAGCAAAAGTTTAGATGATGGCATAAATAACAATTGATTAGGCGCAACAATAGGATCAAGGAAGATTAATTAAATAGTGGAGGCATAGAAATAGAAACTAGGGATTATAGTACAAAGAGGACGTAGGATAATGGGCTTGCTCTTTATTTATTAGGATTAATTAGGAAAAAGTGGTTCATCACGAGGTCCAATAAGAAGCAAATACGGTTTCTTAAAGATTTCCTAAAAGGCAAAATCTTTAATAGTAAAATCAAAATATTTAGGTTGTTACAATATCACTCCCTTAAAAAGAACTTCGTCCTTGAAGTTCGGATTTGAAGAAAACTAAAAAAACCTTTTTGAAAATTTTAGGTATTATAATAGTTAGCAAATAGTCTATATAGTAACAAGGTGTCCTTAATTACATTGATCAGTTACTTATCTACTTTTATAACTGACCTTACTTATAGATCGATAATGTTAACCCTTGAATTGAATTTGTACTTACTCCCCACTGACTGTGGAAGTTTTTATAAACTTGCAGGTTAGCTATAAGATGATGGTTACGGGGCGGTGAGTAGAGAGCTTCCGCCTTTATTTGTCAAACGTTGTTTCTTGTAAAACCTTTGTGTCTGTAAAATAAAATATACTTTTCTTTCTGTTGGTTTGGAATAGTAAAATCAGTACTTTTAATGTTGTTTCATTTTTGAAGGGGTCCTGTTGTATAAGAATTAAGCAAGATGATGTTTTCAACATCTTAACTATTTTGTTTTCTATGAAAATTCCGCTTATATATATGAATAAGTTTCTAAACAGTGATGTTTTTGACTACTCCTATTTTGGGGTTTGTCACAGCTGGTATCAGAGCGGTTTCATCCTAAAATTTTGCAAAATGATTTTGATTAATTTCAAAGCGTAAAGATTATATAAATGCTGTTTTCTGAGAGAGGGTTACAGGTAGTGTTTGGGATAGGATGCGAATATTTTTATGTAGTAAATTATTAACCCTATTTTAATGTTGTTTGTTTTCTCTAATTTGTTTTGTCTTTACAGTTAACATGGCTAAATTTCCTTCCATGCATCCATCTGAGCTAACCATGGACATCACACGACCTGTAGAGGAGCATATCGTATGACAGCAAAACTACATGAATTACTATGCTGAGGTTTCTGACTCGACCTTGCATAACATGTATGTGAGGGGGAGAGCCCTAATTCGCAGCTTACCTCTTACAGGGTCTTGGGGTAGAATAAGGGAGGAGTATATGAATGAAATTCGTGAGTTCTACCTTCATTTTGGACATGGCTTTCCTAACCACCATGACTTCTTTTCTGTGTCTAATGTATTGAGGGAGAACGAGCAGAGAATTGAAAATGAACGTGGAATTCCATTGGAGATTGACATACCATTTACGGAAGCCCCGGCTCCGGAAGGTTATGGTTCCCCTATAGAGGTAACTTGTATGGATGAGTGGGACCCAGAGAGTGCGCAGTGGGAAAAAGAGTGGGGAATTAAGGCTTATGAAAGTACTGATGAGGAGGAGGAAGAATAGGTAAAGGAAGTTGACGTAGCTGAATCACAAGTTGGGTGAGATAAGGATAGGGATAAGGGTAAGAAACGCATAGTGTATACACCATCTGGTAGGACCTTACCCGTAAAGAAAAGACTAAAAAAGAATAGGGATTCATCCAAACCAGGAAGTAGTCATTAGATGGGCGACAAATCAGGTGAAGGAAACTAGTAAGATGGGTTGACTAGGAGTACTCGACTTTTTGGACCCAACCAACTTTTGTAATCAACTTTAACATCCAAATTTTGTAATAGGTTCCCCGTTGGTTGTCTAATGTAGTATATGTAATCATATAGGAAGTTTCTAGTATTGGAAGGGTATATGTATGCGTCTTTTGGTCAGTATAACAGCGTAGAACTATTATATGATAAGTCGGTAAGGTATTTGGAATGTTTATGTAAGAAAACCTTAATTTCTCTTTGCTTAATAAAGTTGTACGTTAAGATGTTTTGCAATTCTCTCCATTTACTATAAAATTTATGAATGTTGTAAAATAGATTATTAACATGAATGTTTGAATGATAGAGAACTATGGTTGAAACCCGAGCTCAGTCGGAGGACGGAGATCATCGCCGTCGTTTAGAGGAAGCTTTTATCACTTTGTGTCAACTAGTAAACCAAAACCAACTTGTGCACTAGCATAATCGATCTTTTGAAAGGTTTCCCAACACAAACCACCCATCTATAACGGTGTAGTAGACTCGGTAGCTTTGGAACACTGGATAAGAGAAATAGAAAAGTTGTTCATCATTGCTGAGATTTCTGAGGAGTCCTAAGTGATCCATGCCACTCACTAACTAGTTGATGAAGCTGATAATTGGTGGACATTTATTAAGGATGACCTTAGTAACCAACCTGATTTTAATTGGGAAAAGTTTAAATTGGAATTGAAAGCCCGTTTTTACCCAAATGAACTTCGCTGGAATAAGCAACAAGAATTTTTAAATCTTCGTCAGGGAAGTTTATCAGTTCATGATTATACACATAAATTTATTGAGTTATCGCATTTTGCGGGTAATACTGTCCCAACTGAAGCTGAAAAGATTATGAGGTATGAGAAAGGTTTCCATCCTAAGTTAGCCTGTTTCGTTATGGGAAATCCATCCCCAACTTTCAAGGAGGCATATAACCGAGCTTTAGACGTAGAAAAAGGAGTGTGTGATCAAGAAGCCCTTAAATTTCCAAAACCTTCTTTCAAAAAAAGGTCCTTCCCAAATTCTAACTTTAAGAACCCCAACTTTAAAAAGAGAAAGTTTATACCGCGATTCAACGTGCCAAGGAACACTAATGTGGCAAAGAATACTAATGAAGAAAAGGACAATGCATCACCTACTACCCCTACCTGTTCCGGTTGCGGAGGGCCTTTCCATCCGGGAAAGCATTGTAATGGTAATGACATCATGTGCTTTAAGTGTGGTAAGCCATGGCACATTGCAACTTACTGTCCTCGAAATGCTCCCAAAACCAGCCACAGCCGAGCGACAAACAAAGGAAAAATTTATCTTATGAGTCGCTCAGAGGCCGAGAGCCACCCTGATGTGTTGACTGGTACATTTCTTATCTACTCTTTACCTGTACTTACTTTGTTTGATACTGGAGCATCCTTTTCCTTTTATTTTACCTTGCCTATCTAAACAAGCTAAGCTAAAACCCGTAAGAACCAATAACACTCATGTATCCTTATCATCTGGTCAAGATATTAGCTGTAATACCCTATATTCGGATGTGCCAATAACCATTGCAGAAGTTGACTTTCCTTCCGATTTATTGGAGTTTGAATTAAGAGAATTTGAGGTTATCCTTGGAATGGACTGGTTGTTTAAATATCAAGCTTTATTTAACTATAGAGACCAAAATATATCTTTGAGATCACCCTTAAATACCAGAGTTACCTATCAAGAAATTTTGAAGAAACCGAAGATAAAGTGGGTAACTGCTTCCCGAATGTACAGTCTGCTTAGGAAAGGATACCCGTCATATTTGTGTCATGTTGAAAGAGTGAGTAAAGAGATTGAAATTAATGACATACCTATAGTTAAGGAATATCCGGATGTGTTTCCTGATGATTTGCCCGGAATACCACCAGAAAGAGACATATAATTCAGTATTGATTTAATGCCTGGAACTGCACCTATTTCTAAAACTCCTTATCTTATGACATGTACTGAATTACAAGAATTAAAGAAACAGTTAGAAGAATTATTGGAAAAAGGGTTTATCCGACCTAGTGCATCACCTTGGGGTGCACCAGTTTTATTTGTGAAAAAGAAGGATGGAAGTATGAGGATGTGTGTTGATTATCGAGAATTGAATAAGGCCATAATTAAGAACCGTTATCCATTACCTAGAATAGATAACTTATTCGATCAATTGAAGGGAGCGGGAATATTTTCAGAGATTGACCTTAGATCAGGTTATCACCAAATTTCGGTTAAAAAGGAAGATATTCCTAAAACGGCATTTAGAACCCGATATGGACATTATGAATTTGTAGTAATGCCTTTTGGACTGACAAATGTACATGCTGTATTTATGGATCAAATGAACCGAAACTTCCGTGAATTGGTGGATGTATGTGAAGTCGTATTCATTGATGATATTTTAATTTACTCAAAGGATGAGGAGGAACACAGTGAACATCTAGTACTTAATATATTAAGGAAGAATAAATGGTATGCTAAATTTTCCAAATGTGAATTCTGGTTAAAGGAAACAACATTTTTGGGTCATGTAATTACTAAGGAAGGAGTAGAATTACGACTAACCTAATATATATATATATATATATATATATATATATATATATATATATATATATATATATATATATAGGCTTGAAAATTTGTAGTTCTCTACGTCCTTCTACCCTAGGATAAACACACACAAAAATATAGAAGAGTGTAGAAGCAAGAGGAAGCCATAAGAAGAGGAGAAAACAAGATAACAAACCCTAATAATCTTATTTTATCATATTCATCTCTAATCTTTGGTAAGTCACCTATAAGTACTTAATCTAATATTTATAATTTAGCTTCACCTTTATTAATTAGAGTCTTTATGTTAGAATAAGGTGGATTAAGGTTAAGAAGGGAGAATTAGACAAAGGTGTAAGACAATCTTAACAAGGTAATTACACTTTCATTTCTTGGATTAATTTTGTTTATCTTTGAGTAAAAATTGGTTGTTGAGTATGATGAGCCTCTGATTTTGTAAGCTTAGGGACTTATATTACATATTCAAGTTATTTAAGGGAAGGATTTTGGATGATAATCATGTCTTAAGGAAGTTTTGGCTAGGCACCATGCTGAAACCGAGCTCACAGATTCTGGTCAGAAACTTTGTCTGTTTTAAACCCCGTTTTTCGACCTTAAACACTCAGAACTGGAAAAATTTGATCAGAAACTACATTTTAGGTCTTCGTTTTAGCTTTCCATAATGATCAAGTAGAACCTTTAAATCTATGCAGGTTGAAAGTTATGATTGTTTTTCCTAGGTGACTCAAAACTGATTCGGCAGGGTTGTAAAACTGGAAAGGTTGTAAAGATCATACCATAACCTATTTTAAATGAATGAATTTGAGAAAACTTTGATCTTGAGAGTTTTAGATCTTATTCTTAGCTTTCCAATGATATAAAGATCATCTTCATACAAATTGTAAATCAATAGTTATGAATTATTTGGTGAACTAGGTCTGGTTTGATGTTGAAGTAATAATCAGAAATATATGAATTGAACCTCATATTTTCAGTATAGTAAGTCCCGGAAGAGGAAATAACCGTTGTACTCTATTATGAGAACAGCGGGATGAACCTTATTATTTATTTTTATGCCGCCTTGTTAGGAGAAGTTTGGACTCCTATATTTAGGTCATTCTCATGTAATTTGTGGAGAATTTTGGACTCCCAACTAGTATTGGAGAAGTTTGGACTCCATGACTTTGCTAGCACGCATGACGAGTGTATGGGTTTCTGTCGTCTAGGGAGAAGTTTGGACTTCCTGGGAGATTGGCCAGTCTTAGACTTGGGATCATGTGTTTTTGGTCCTACCATAGGTTATGGCGTATATATATTATTGCGCCTTATTACGTCGTGGAGAAGTTTGGACTCCCGGCGAGTTGAGGAGAAGTTTGGACTCCCCAACGGGTTCATATGTACTCTATTTTGGGCAATACTATAAAGATTTTTCATTTTGTCATAAAATGATGCAACAAGTGTGTCTTTTGTTGCCCTTATTATTTTTAATTGATTATTTCATCCAACAGGATCATATCTACTCAAATTTGGGTTAGGATATAAATGTTTACAAGTTTATGTTTGTAAACTAAAAAAAAATGTTAGCAAAGAGTTTATATAGTAACAAGGTGTCCTTAATTACATTGATCAGTTACTTATCTACTTTTATAACTGACCTTACTTATAGATCGATAATGTTAACTCTTGAATTGAATTTGTAATTACTCCCCACTGACTTTGGAAGTTTTTATAAACTTGCAGGTTAGCTATAAGATGATGGCTACGGGGCAGTGAGTGGAGAGCTTCCGCCTTTATTTGTCAAACCTTGTTTCTTGTAAAACTTTTGTGTCTGTAAAATAAAATATACTTTTCTTTCTGTTGGTTTGGAATAGTAAACTCAGTACTTTTTATGTCGTTTCATTTTCGAAGGGGTCCTGTTGTATAAGAATTAAGCAAGATGATGTTTTCAACATCTTAACTATTTTGTTTTAAATGAAAATTCCGCTTACATATATATGAATAAGTTTCTAAATAGTGATGTTTTTGACTACTCCTATTTTGGGGTTTGTCACAGCTGGTATCACTCTGTTTCAGATTATTACTTCAGCATCAAACCAGACCTAGTTCACCAAATAATTCATAACTATTGATTTACAATACGTATGAAGATGATCTTTATATTATTGGAAAGTTAAGAATAAGATCTAAAACTCTCAAGATCAAAGTTTTCTCAAATTCATTCATTTAAAATAGGTTATGGTCTGATCTTTACAACCTTTCCAGTTTTACAATCCTGCAGAATCAATTTTGAGTCACCTAGGAAAAACAATCATAACTTACAACCTACATAGAGTTAAAGGCTCTACTTGATCATTATGGAAAGCTAAGACGAAGACCTAAAATATAGCTCCTGATCAAATTTCTTCAGTTCTGAGTGTTTAAGGTCGAAAAACGGGGTTTAAGACAGACAAAGTTTCTGACCAGAATCTGTGAGCTCGGTTTGAGCATGGTGCCTAGCTAAAACTTCCTTGTGACATGATTATCATCCAAAATCATTCCCTTAAATAACTTGAATATGTAATATAAGTCCCTAAGCTTACAAAATCAGAGGCTCATCATACTCAACAACCAATTTTTACTCAAAGATAAACAAAATTAATCCATGAAATGAAAGTGTAATTACCTTGTTAAGACTGTCTTACACCTTTGTCTAATTCTCCCTTCTTAAGCTTAATCCACCTTATTCTAACATAAAGACTCTAATTAATAAAGGTTAAGCTAAATTATAAATATTAGATTAAGTACTTATAGGTGACTTACCAAAGATTAGAGATGAATATGATGAAATAAGATGATTAGGGTTTGTTATCTTGTTTTCTCCTCTTCTTATGGCTTCCTCTTGCTTCTACACCCTTCTATATATATATATATATATATATATATATATATATATATATATATTAGGTTAGTCGTACTTGTACTCGGGCCAGTTTTAGTTGCGATACGATACTAACGTTAAGCTATACAACTTAACTCCCGAGTACTTCATCTTTAAGTAACGTTTATAAGCGTATTATTAAGTGTTCCTAACCACGACTTATCTTACCTCATCTATATTCCTTCTATAATTCATATCTAACTTTCAACATACTAAAATATTTTCGACATATTCTTAAGCATACTTAAAATTCGGGGTGTTATAAAACATTTACTCTTGGTATTGCAAAAATTGCGCGATAACCTGTATGCCAATATTTTAAAGTGTAAGTTTAGGTTGGAGAAAGTGGCCTTTCTGGGCCATGTGATTTCGAGAGATGGTGTGTACGTGGATCCTAGCAAGTTTACAGCAGTGTCAAAGTGGGAAGCACCAAAGAAAGTGGCTGAAATTCGAAGTTTCTTAGGTTTGGCAGGGTACTACAGGAGGTTTGTGAAAGACTTTTCTACCATAGCTAGACCGATGACAGCTCTAATGAGGAAGAAGAACTGTGTTCGTTGGGATGAGAGTTGTGAGAAAACATTCTAAACCTTAAAGGAGCATTTGACTCAGCCCCTGTTCTAGCTATACCTGAAGGAAGTGAGAACTTTGAGGTGTATACTGATGCCTCGAGGAATGGTCTAGGTTGTGTGTTGATGCATAATAGAAAAGTTACCGCTTATGCCTCGAGACAGCTAAAATCTTACGAAGAGAACTACCCTACGCATGACCTTGAATTGGGTGCCATTGTATTTGCTCTGAAGATTTGGAGACACTACCTCTTGGGGTAACCTTTAAGGTGTTTTTAGATCATAAGAGTTTGAAGTACATTTTCACCCAAAGGGAGCTGAATATGTGATAGAGAACGTGGATGAAGCTGATTGGGGATTATGATATGAAAATTATCTACCATGAGGGAAAAGCCAATGTGGTTGCTGACGCGCTAAGCAGGAAAAGTGTGCATTCTCTATGCACTGCCGTGTCACTAATG
Organism: Silene latifolia; assembly: GCF_048544455.1. Taxonomy (NCBI): domain Eukaryota; kingdom Viridiplantae; phylum Streptophyta; class Magnoliopsida; order Caryophyllales; family Caryophyllaceae; genus Silene; species Silene latifolia. The sequence goes on along the minus strand of NC_133537.1, from coordinate 126,729,723 downwards.
CAGCTGAAAGATGAGGTGAACAAGATGGGAATTCATATGATTCGCAAGGGTGATGACATTGGTAATTTGATAGTTGAACAAGAGTTTTATGATGATCTGAGACAGAAGCAGCTACTTGATCGTAAGATTCTGGAGTGGAAATGAAAGGTGGGTGATAGCAATATAGCGCGATTTTCGATCCATGCAGATGGGAGTATTCGGTATGATGGTAGATGGTGCGTTCCAGATGAAGCGGGAACGAAAAAGACAATCATGATAGAGGCTCATTGCACTCCCTATTCTATTCATCCGGGTGGTGACAAACTATATAAAGACTTGAAAAAGACATTTTGGTGGCCCGGGATGAAGAAATATATAGCTGCGTTTGTAGCTAGGTGTCTGACTTGCCAGAGGTTCAAGGGCGAGTAGCGAAGGCCGCAAGGTAAGACTCGGTCACTTGATGTACCTGAATGGAAATGAGAGTCTATTTCGACGGATTTCTTTGTGGGACTACCAAGGACTGCGCAGGGTAACAATATGATTTGGGTGATTGTAGACCGACTAACTAAGTCAGTTCATTTCATTCCAATGAAAGATACTTGGAGCAAACTTCAGCTGGCAAATGGCTATCAAAACAATGTGGTAAGATTGCACAGGGTACCAAAAGACATTGTGTCAGATAAGGATGCGAGGTTCATTTCTCGATTCTGGCAAGATTTGCAGGAATTGATGGGGACTACTTTGAAAATGAGTACCGCGTTCCATCCTACGACGGACGAGCAAACTGAGAGAACCATTAAGACTTTGGAAGACATGTTGAGGGCTTGTCTGATGTAATTTGGTGGCAGCTGGGAAGAGAGACTGAATTTGATAGAGTTTTCATACAATAACAGCTATCATACCAGAATTGGGATAACACCTTTCGAGGCTTTGTATGGTCAGAAATGTAGGAGTCCTATTTTTTGGGATGACAGTGGTTCTAGATCAGAAATGGTGCAGGAGATGCTTGACCAAGTTAAGTTGATTCGCAATAAGATGAAAGACACCCAGGATCGGCAAAAGAGTTGTGCGGATTTGCATCGTCGTGCTATGGAGTTTGAGGTTGGTAACAAAGTCCTTCATGAAGGGTGTTATGCGATTTAGAAAGAAAGGGAAGTTGAGTCAGAAGTATATAGGTCCATATGAGATTCTAGATCGAGTAGGCGAGGTGGCTTATCGACTAGCCTTGCTACCAGCACATGATCAGGTGCATAACGTCTTTCATGTGTCTCAACTTAAGAGGTATGTGCCTGATTCCGCACATGTGCTTGAGGTAGAACATATTGAGTTGGATGAAGCACTTACTTATGTCGAAACGCCAAAGGAGATTTTGGATCGCAAAGTGCGCAAGACGAGGAATAGTGAAACAGTTCTACTTAAGGTGTTGTGGTCTAATCACAACATGGAAGAAGCTACATGGGAAGCGAAGGATGCCATGAGGGAGCGATATCCGCACCATTTTGATCAGGTATGGTTGGTTACGGGAACATAACCTTATTCTTTTAAGTGGGGTAGAAGATGATCGCATAAGTTTTGGGACAATTTTATATTGTCTAGTTGACGTTTTAGTTGTTTGATGTTGGTCCTTTCAAGTTGTTTAGCAGTTGGTTAAGTTGTTTTAATCGCGCATTAGTTTTGTGTTTGGTACGTTGGCATTTTAATCGGTTATGTTGATTTTTGTTTTGGGCATATGTGTGAACTTCGGGGGCGAAGTTCATTTTAAGGAGGGGAGACTGTAATACCACAGGTTTCTGACTGTAGGTTACTCGGTCGAGTAGGGCTTACTCGGCCGAGTTGGCTGTCTGATGTCTTTAAGTTAGGTTATGCCGAGAGGTAACTCGACCGAGTTCGGAGTTACTCGGCCGAGTTGGTCGTACTCGGTCGAGTGCATCTATTACTCGACCGATTTACCGGTCTAACGGGTCTAATTGAACTGTTTTGGATTAGAATAATTAAAGGAGTATAAACGTTTGTCAGTTCTTAAAAATAATTCTTAATCATCTTTTCTCAAAAACAATGACGCTCTCTACTCCTTCAATTATCCTAATCATTTCCAAGGGCTAGAGTTGATCAATTCCAGAGTTTTACGTCTCTTTCGCGTAGATTTACTCGGTAAGTACTATACCCTTGTTAATTCGTTTTTTTGATTAAAGTTAGGCAAACCCTAATCGGGTGATTTGTGGTTAGGATGGTTGATTAGATTAGTATTGTAATTGATTGTTGTTATTATAATAGGTGACGAATTCGTAGAGGAGCCCTTCTATTGATTGATTTCTATTGATTGAATTGGATTACGAATAAGGTAGGGTTTTCTTTACTCAGTTGATTGTGTAATTGTGTTTAAGTATTTGCGGTTGTTATTGTTATGTTATCTTTGTTGTTGTCGTTGATTGAATTGGTTGGAGGAGATGATGGTGGTTGTGGTTGTGATTGTAATCAGACTATGTGGGGAGATACTCTCATTCCCATGTTTGCCTCTTGTGACTCCCGTCACAAAGGGGATGTGCACATAATGATCTGGGGTTTTGCTTGTTGTGATAAGCGAGAATTAGGTGGTAAGGATGTGGTCCCCACTAGCGGCGAGGGTTACCTTTTGCGATGAGTAACCTGGCAGGGGTACGTGTTGCGGCGTGTAGTCAGATACTGGTGAGTGAGGGAGTTGGGGAGTGGATGATGGTGCATTGTGATGCTTCCGCTGTTGATTTTACTTATTATGATTATGTAGTTGACTGGCCCCGTTTTTATGTTCTCAAAACTGTGGTGATCCATTCGGGGTTGGTGAGCAGTTGTCTTAGCAGGTGATGATATTGATGTTTGTTGAGATGGCATGCAGACCGCGGATGGGCGAGTCGACATCACTTAGCCCTATTTTGTTGTAGCCAGCAGTAGTTCTGTTTATGACTTTGTTTTGTACCTTTTAGAGTTGGTTTGACTTTGTAACCGAACTTGTTAAGCTGCCTTTATTAAAGTTGTTTATTTATTGTTCTATGATGCGTACTACCTCAGGCAACCGAGATGGTAACGTCCTTATGTGCTAAGGTAGTCCTTGGTAAGGCACCTCTGTATATGGGGGTGTTACATTTATGCATCGTAATATCGTTGTAATGTTTATTTGGGTGATGATGTTGTTATTATTCCTTGAGAATACGGGGTTGTAAGGGCCGTGTTCATGAGATAGTGTGAGTGTTGTAGATACCGATGTGACTATTGTATCGCATTACGGTGCGGTTGTTGGTGACGATATTGTGATACCGTGACCGATTGTGGGGGGGAGGAAATGAAACGGTTGCAAAAAGAACTATGAAATAGCATGTTTATGCCGCTAGTGTGTCTCGAACATTTTATCTTAATTGTGTAGTAATGATGGCCTTAAGGCCAATAGTTTGTTTTAAATTCAGTTATTTGATAGTGTACTAGTCACCATCGGAGTCTATTAGCATTTGCATGATGAAATAGGAAAGCTTGGAAACGAGTTTGGAACAAAAACCTTCTGCCCAGGTGACACTCGACCGAGTGCACGCTGCATCGGCCTTCCACACTCCACCGAGTGGTCCGCTTTGACCCTTGTTTTGTGAATACTCGACCAAATATTGGGTGTATGCCCTTACTTTCCCTGTTTATATTGGTTGGTTTGTGTCGGATGAACATGATGACCCCACATGGGTGAGACCTTATGCATTGTTTACGTTTGACCATATTATGTGGCTTTTGCTACTTAAAAGTGAAATTTAAATGAAAATTGTTAATTTAACATGAGTAATTAGATGATAAAAATGATGTGACAATTGTGTATAGTGCACGTTAATTGTCATGAGTTCATTCTATCAAGATAACAATGTCCATATTGTGTGAAGTTTTGTCATGATGTGTGTGTCGCATAGTAATCTTGAATGCATAATCGGAGTCATATGACACTAGTAACAGAACTATTTATGATGGACGGAAACGGATGTGGAAACACATGTGTGATCATATGATGGATTTGACGTGGTATATGCGTGGCATGGCATGCGAAAATGGGAATATTGAAAATGATTGAGGCATATAACGAGTAATTTTGGCATTATTTGGTTGTTTAAGGGAGTCTGCATATTTGTGATTTGATGTGCATACTTGTGAGTGTATGAGATTTGATGTAATATATACGAGTCATGCAGTGTGATAGATATGTATACATATAACCAACATAAGTTGGAAGTTATTTACGGAGTTAGAGATTGGAACCGTGGATTTGACTTTGTGCTTCGACCTTTGGAGGCATGTAGAGTGGAACTCATATCGACGAAATTATGATTATATGATATTTTATTACGGATTTGCAATAAGTAAGAAAGAGTGATGAACCCAGAACATGGTCTGTTGTAGAATTGGGTAACGAGCGTATGAGAGCACATTATGAAGTTTGACGGCTGAACTTCGGGATACGAAGTTCTATTTTAGGGGGAGTGAATGTAATAGTTCAGAATTAAGGAAAGAAAGAGTACGACACGTGAGGAAGTAATGAGAATTGAGCAAAGAACCTTGGAATAAGTACGATAAACATGTGTGGTTAATAAGAGTGATAATGATAATAAGAATCTTGATGGACTTTACGATAGAGTAAAATGGAGAGAGAGTACATGAGAACCGGTAATGAGACTTGAGAGATGATTGAGCAATAATTGTGAAAAGAGAGAGTGAGGCGAACTTCGGGGATGAAGTTCATTTTAAGAGGGGAAGATTGTAATACGTCGATATTTTGAGACCCGCAAAGGAACCTTGGGATGCGTGAGAGGACCCTCGGGTTTGATGAGTCTACTCGGGAGTGAATTATAACTATAAAGTGGACCGAGTATAACCTATACTAGACTTAGTGGAGTTGTTATAATGTCTGCCTATAGAAGGGTCGTCTTAAAACTGTCATAACTTGAGATATAAACATGGTATTTATGTGATTCTAATTGGAGGTGATAGCTTGTTCTTTTACGATTCCAATAGTAGGTCACACTCCCAAAATGACCAAGAAAAGAGTGAGATATAACTGTTTTACGAAAACTGATCATTGTTGAGAACTGCGTTGAACACTCGACCGAGTGAGGGTCACTCGATCGAGTGGACTCGGCTCTCCATCGAGTGAGTGACACTAGACCGAGTGATTGACACTCAATCGAGTGGACTCGTCACTCGATCAAGTGGCGCTGAGTCAGAATACGGGATAAGGAAATCTTAACGGAAAATTCACGTGGTACCCCTAAACTTCGCCATTTTGTACGTGGTATCCAACTTTTTAAGTTTGTGCACAGGGTACCCTTAAGCTTTGATTTTCAAGTATGACTTGTCATTTTTATTGTTCTTAAAATCTTCAATTGAGCATAAACCGTAGACCAGAAATCGGAATTGAACAATTTTTTTTTCAAACTTGATTATCTCTTCGAGATCTATAATTTTATAAAACGAAAAATGGTCATTCGTAAATTTAAGATCGAATTACGGTTGATTTAAGGTTATCGGAAAAATAAAACCCTATAAAATGTCAGTCGACAATTTTTTTATCTCAAATCGTAGATTATGAAAAGAAAATCATTTTAGGACAAAAAAAAGCCGATTTCGAATTCCGACGTAGGAGTTACACTCAATTGAAAGTTTTTGTAGCGACAAAAAAGTCATATTGTGCATGAAAATGAAATGTGAAGGGTACCGTGTACACAAACTTAAAATATTGGATACCATGTGAAAAGTGGCAAAGTTGAAGGGTATCACGTGAATTTTCCGAAATCTTAAACCCTTATCCTCATTCATTCTATCTTCTTCCTTCTTACTTCAAATCCTCTCCCTTCTGTCTAAAACCTCCATAAACACACTTCCATGAGATTCTAGCTTGGTTTGGAGATTGCTCACCTTCCTATTCATTCCTTCCACCTTGTAAGTTGAGATCTACCCTTTTATGTTACCCTTCGAAATAGCCTTCGAAACCCATTCAAAACACCACCACAATTCACCAAATTTGACATACATAATCTAGGTAGTGCCCTTGATTGATTCGTGCCATCGTACAATAGCATTGGTAACGTTTTGAGCATTAATTTGCTCGATTCTTTACCCCTGCCCGCGTTTCTGTCAGCCATTATTCATCATTATTTTTAATCGTTTTAAATGAAATTTAGGTCTGGTTTTTTACCAAAGTTGAAACCTTTGTTGTTCAAGGATTTAAAAACATCTTTCAGTTTAAAAAATCGTTGAGTATTGAAGTCGTGGTGGTCGTTTCAAAATCGCTGCGCAAGTTTGGTTAAACACGTGAAACGTGTTTCTTTGATTCAAGTTGGATTTCGTTTCTTGATTTGAAAACCGTCGTAGACGTACCAAGTGTTGGGAAATGTGTCCTCAACAATAGTGCGATCACATGATTTAAATATCATAATTAAATCTCATACTAGGAATACATGAGGGATGATTCTTTATACAGTCGACTGACCGTCATTAATCGGTAATGATTGGCTAACTAGAGTTTGACATTACTGTCGTGTGACGGTGGTGGTCAGTTGATCCCTTTAGGTCACACCTATAGGATGAAGCCCAAATAGATATTTAATTAATTGTATGTGATACAGATTAATTAATTCCTTAATTATGGGAGTGCAATTTTACGTCTTATTGTAATGTGATTAAATAAGATTTAAATTTAGTGATTAAGTGTTAAATTACTAAATTAGTTGAGATATTATATAAGTTTTGAGGTAGTGGTAATTAGTTATTTAAAGTTACAAGAAGTTGTAATTTAACCAACTAGTAATTATGGGACCCATTATATGTTGATATAATGGTAGTATACTACTCAAAAAGTGGAGTGTATATTATATTATTAATTGTAATATTTAAGTGTTAAATGATTACATTAATAATTAATTATGTAAGATAGTTAAACATATGACTTATAAGCATTTGTGGGACAAATGACAAAAGGCAAAAATGGACCAAAATGGGTCCAATATTTCAGCCAAATGAAGAGACAAAAGATGCTCTTTTGTTTTTTTGTTTGTGTTGGTTATAGTGTGATTGTGACATATCACACAAGCGTTTTCATACTACTTATTACACCCTTGCTCCCTACACTCTACCTAGACCAAACAAATGAGTAAAAACAAATGAAAAAGATTCCTCCAAATGCTCTATAGCCACCGGTTTTTGGCTCTTCAAATAGAGCATTTGTTGCTCATTTTTCTCACTTGTTGTTTACTTGTTTTTCACCTACTTTCCCTCACATGCAAATTGCAATAAACTCTCACAAATACTAATACATTAAATCTATTACTAGAAGTAGTAATAATAGAAATATTAGTATTATTAAGGTTACATTTCTACTACATATCTAGTTAATATTAGTAGGAATTTTTGGGATTAATCTTGGGTGCAATTTATTGGAGTGACTTCTATACTTGGAGTCTTAGGAGGATCATCCATCATATTTAGCTCAAGAACAAGTGAAGGAAGGTGACCTTACTTGTGTCCATATTTTCGAACCAACCATCAATGTAAGGGGACATTGTTTTTCTTATAAATCTTTCATTTTGTTATGCATGCACTAGATCTAAAGAACAAATAATTAACAAGTTAATTAGTTCACTATTAGAGGAGTCTAATAATAGGTTTTTGAACCTAACACCAAGAAGCTTACATCCCGACGTTCGTGGAGCACCGTCAGAGATACATGTAAGCTGAGGGTGCCAAAAATCACTCCTTTCCTCCCTTAATGCTATTTACTTTCATTAATTATCGTTTTATCGTATTAATTATGTTTAATTTGCGATAATAATGCTATTGTTGGTAATTATGGAGGAGGATGGGATTATTAATGATGATGAATGCCGATGGATGGCCTCTTGTTGACGTTGGATTTGTTTTCTGATAGGATTTAAGCGATTTGTTTTGTCATATGAATTGTTTTCATGTTTTATCGTTAAATATGATTAGATTTATTCGAATGTTTAGATCTATGCCTAATTTGACTTTTATGATTTGAATCTGAAATCGTAACATGCCTATTATGTTTAATTAGTATGTTTAATTATCAAATTTTGTATCTTTGAATTGATTTGCTAATTTGTGGTTAATTAGATTAAATAATGAAATTGTTTGTTTTAATTCGTATATTAGCATGACTTATGCGATGTATGAACATGAACATGATATTTTCTTGCTTAAATTAGATTATGCATGTTTGTATGATTTGATTTAGTTTCTCATTCACATGATCAGATAAGCATGTTTAGGATTATTTGTTTTAATTAAGAATTAATTGAAACCGTTAGCATGTTTGTTCAACTATCGTCATGTTTGTTTGCATCGTCGATTTGTGTCGTGTAGGATACCCTTTGTCACGGTTTTCTAGGCTGGTTTAGACTAATAATTAGTCCTCTAATTTGCTTTGTTTACATGCGAATCGTTTGTCAAACAATTGTTTGATTTAGATGCATGTTTTCTTCTTTTCATTTACATATGATTATGTTATCACATGTCACTTGTTTGCAACCCGACTTGACTTAGAATAGATCATGTATGCACCCATTGTATGCCATGTTGGCCATGTGTTTGGTTCGGCCAAGAGGCCTTGTTTCGTTGCTATAGGTGTTTGTTAATGCCTTGCTTGTTTACGGTTTTTATTACAATTGTCATTGTGATCTAACCCATGTTGTTTGCAGCGCCGCTTGAGTAAGAAGTTTCTTTATCTCCTCTTTGTTTGTTTGTTTATTTATGCTAGAATAGCTTAATGAACTCACATGTTTAAATCACTTGACGAAGTTATGTGCATTTAAACCACGTAGAATTGTTTGTCACATGTTAGGGTTTAATATGATTGGATGCATACGACAAATACTAGTTCAATTAAATTGGCCATTGTTTGACTTAGTTGAGGTCCTTGTTTACAACGGACGGGGTTGGGTGTTTGAATGAGCTTCCCAACACGTACTTTCACACGAATCCGTTTTCTCTAAAACGGTATCCAAATTTCCTTAAATTTGGTGGCGACTCCATATGTTTGAAAATCCCCCGCGGATACATCAAATTCCCACATCCACATTTTGGCGACTCCACTGGGGACTAGTGTAACTTGAAAAGTTAAATGATGGCCAATATATTGAATTAGTATTTTTTTTAATCATGCATAAACCCAATTGAGACTTTAGGATCGGACCATCTCCCCCTTGGGTTTTCAAGGTAAAGAGATGACGTCCACTATGCCTGGTTTAAGTACCAAGGTAGTCCTCACTGAATCTTCGAGTACTTGTTCTACCATATGCTACGGGCTTATGAGGAGCTTGACTTATTTGCCGAAGTGGGATCATTGGCATAGACCCAACTTAGAAGACCGACTGAGATTTAGTTGAGTCTAGGATTCATGCATTCATGCTCGTATGCGAATGACTACTTGCTATGTGAATCCCGTGTTAAGTATTTTATTTTATTTTTTTGAAAGTCACGTTAAAAAAAAACCCGTTTTCTTTTTCGAAATTTGAGTCGTGTTCAACCCATATTTTTGAAAATAGTAGTCCATGTTTTGAAACCCGAACTTTTAAACTTACCTCTTTTGAAAAAAAAAGTATTTTAAGTCGGAATGCTGCTTAATTAGGATTAGAATTTTTCACCAAAATAAGCCTTTTAGAGCCGGCATGCTGCCCATTTAAAAGCTCGTTTTTAATTCAATCCTCTTCGATTTTGAAATTCAAATGAACCATGTTCCGAACCTAACCCAAACCTAGAATAGAGTTTGAGTCAGTCAGGTGAGGTCTAGCCTAGTTTGGCTTATGGTTGTCTATGTTAGTCATGCCAAGTCTAGTCTAAGGTTCAAGTGAACCGTGTTTGGTCTAGAACACGACTCAGTTGGGTCACCCAAGCTCACTCTTGGGTTCGAGTCATGCATGTCGACCAAGTGGTCAGAGTCATAATACAAAAACGTCTACTAGGCTACACTAGATGTTTTCACGAGCCTATGGACCATGTTTGGTTCAACCACGGGCCAGTCACACCAAGTCGATGTCAAGTCTAAGTATGTGAAGTTGATTTGAGTCGAGTCATAGCCCTTGTTAGGTCTACAACACCCTTTTTACGTGAGACCCTTCACAAATGAGCCACTTAGTTCATTTCCCGGGTCTAAGCCTATCATTGAGTCATGTTTGAGTCAATGGTCAAGTCTGTGAGTCGAGTTCTTAACTGTGCAGGGGGTTTTTGTTTACGTATTGATTAGTTCGGGGTTTTTCTTGTAGAAAGGCCACCTCTGACCAGAAATAAAGCAATGGAAGCTCTAGTGACTAAGATGAATGATACTTTAGAACAAGTGATGGCTCGTTTGACTGTTATTGAGACCAATATCGTCGTGGAAGAACCAGTGGCTCCTCCACCTACTGAATTCGAGAAAAGGCTTAAGTTGGTTAAAGACCAGATGAAGCTCTCCTGAGGAGACAACATCTACTTTGAAAATGCTAGGACCTATGCTCCAGTTTTGGACAAGTTACCTACCAATTTTGTGCTCACAGACATTCCCAAGTTTAAGGGCACGGAAGACCCAGTTCATCATGTTAAGTCCTACAAGGAGTACTTGTCACTTGGGAGTAACTGCTGATATGATCACCCAAATCTTTGCCCAATCCTTAGAAGAACACCCGAAGGCGTGGTTCTATAATCTTGAGCTTAAGAACTTCCCTACATTTGAAGATATCACAGTGGAGTTTTGAAAGCACTATGCCGATAATGTTGAAATCCGGAGCAACATGAGAACACTAGAGGTTATGATGCAGAAGGAAAAGGAGGGATTTACTGATTTCCTTGTGAGCTGGCATGCTGAAAGTGTGAAGTTGGCTAAGAAGCCAGATGAAACCGAAATGGTTGATAGGTTTGTGAAGAATCTTCGACGCCTATCGAAATGAAATCAAGTATCAAAACTTTGGCTCGTTTAAGGAACTTATTCGAGTCGGAATAAGAATTGAGGATGATTTCCGGAAAAATGAGACAGAAAAGCCTAAGGGATACCAAGGTGCCTCATCATATAAGGCAAGGGCCCCTGCTTCTGCCAATCATATTCAAGCAATTAGTTTCTCGGGAGGATGTCCTAGGAAATTACAACGCTCTGGTCCAAGAGCATTCATTGATATAGGGTGTACTTATGCATATGCCCTAGAAAGACTTAAGGCCCAAGGGAAACTGAGTCCTATTGGTCCTACTCCAGAACCACCATTTGAACAACGGAAAAGGTCTCATAACTCTGAGGCTTATTGTGCCTTCCTTCGAGGTAAAGGTCATGATACGGAAAGCTGTTACCGTCTCAAACATGAAATTCAAGATATGATCGAGAATGGAATACTCCCTATTCCAACTGTTAAGCCTAACAATATAACCAACCTATTTGGTGATCACGCGAATGGGATATTTGCCGAAGACAATGCTGATGTAACTTACTTGACTCGGTCAGTATGTCGTCTCAATGGGTTCTTTGTGGGGGAAGGAATTTATCGATTGTTCAAAGTACCTTCCAAGTTTAAGTAACGAGATTCGAGTCGGGGACTTTGCTATTGACTGTACCCAACATATCCTCCGGAGTGCCATAGAGATTAATGGCATTTGGGATGATAATAAAGACGATGTGTATCTCGCTAAAGGTACAGTTGTCCCACATACTCAGAATGAAATTCTGAAGATGAGAAAATAAGCTCTCGAGTCCAATCATTTGACTCGTTCAGGCCGGCCATTTGGGTAGGAAAGGCCAATCACGCCCCCATTTCAAAAGATAAGGAGCCTACTATAGCCGAGGTTCTTAGTGATGGGTTGACCTCAGAAGCCTCCCTCATTAAGCAACTACAAAAAACTAAGGCAGATGTCTCTATATGGGAGTTGATTTCGAGTTATTTCGAGCATATACAGGCTTTGTTCCAGGCCTTGATGAATATGCCGGCATCCCCAAACACAACTCCGAATGATATGGTTAGCTCGATTGCTCAAATTCAGCCTCAGCTTAGTAACGTCGTGACCTTTTTTAATGAAGACCTACCTCTGATTGGGCCGAAACATTGCTTGGCCATGTACATCGCTGTGACGTGTCTTCAAAAACACATTCCAATAACCCTTGTTGATGACGGGTCGGCCGTTAATGTACTACCTCTAAGGACCGTGTTTGTTCTGGGCCTTAACAAGGACTTTTCTGCAACTACCTAGATGGTTCGAGCTTTTCATGGAACGGTTCGTCGGGTATCTGGGATCATTAATCTATTGATTCAAACTAGGCCAATCGAAAGAAAAGTGAGTTTCCAAGTTATTGGTGTAGCTTCATCTTTCAACATGTTACTTGGAAGACCTTAGATCCATGTTGTAGGGGTCGTGTCCTCCACCCTACACCGAAAGATTAAGACTCCTTTTAAGGGAGGAACCATCACCATCAATGCCACGCCAATTGTGGTAGCCGGAGGGGACGTGACCTCTGAAGTGAAACTCGATAGTACTAATAATACTTGTGGTTTCGAGATTGTAAGCACGATCGAATCAAATCTCGGGCTAGAAAGCATGGACCTATACACGGGAAGTCGAATTTGTGAGGTGATCCTCAAAACCGGGAAATACTTCGGTTTCTCTATATACCCTCGGAAGGAAAACACGTTCGTGGTGAAGCCACCAGTACCGAAGGGGGCAACATTTGGGCTTAGATATGAGCCCACTGAAGAAGATCGCTTGAAAAAGAATAAGAAACTCGTCGAAGGCCGGGAAATCGAAATGGAACCGTACCTGTTAACACTTAATGGATACTTTATGAGGGCTGGGGAGGTAGAACCATGTTTGGACTTTCGCGAGCCCATATACGACTGGAAGAAGAAGAAAATGGTCTCCGGAATTGAAGTGTTCCAAGATTGTTACTATATTCCCGATGATGTGCTCGCAGTAACATCGGAAAAGAATAAACTGGCCCTAGTCAAAGACGGGAAAGCTATGGGTTTACTTTTCGGGGAAGAAAAGAAAAAGTTGATACTGAACGAAGATTTGGTAGGCATGATTCTGAGAAGTGAAGAGATTCGATCCATCTACCCTCATCACTGATGTAGATCCTCAGAGGACTACCGCGGGGTTGAGGAAAACTGTCAAATAGACCGAGAAGACATGGTTGCTCTTCAAGTTGATAACTGGAGAAGGAGAAATGTTTGTGCCAGATGCTGACTCCGAGTCTGGGCCTGAGTCTGAGTCCGAGTCTGATGAGAGTCCTAGGATCAATTCTAAGGAGTCACGTGTCGAAGCCACCCCCTCCCCAGTCTTTTCTTCCGTTGTACCCTCTCCTAGTTCTGGTATTCTGGGGCCTGTCTCGGGTACCTCTATCGTTCCACCACTGACCTCTGATTAGTTGGCCCAAATGTTAGCGCATTTTGCATAATTCCAAATCAATAATAATATGAACCAGTTTGCTTACGACTTGTTTTATTTACATTGCAATTCAATTTTTGAAAATAATTGTTTTAGTAATGACATTGAGAATGAGGCCGAAAGCGAATAGTTTGAAGAAGAGGAGGAGGTGGAACCACTTCCGTAGTTGGTTAAAGGGTTGGAGGAATACGACAAGAGAAGCTTGGTAATCGAAGATACCGAAACCATTAACGTTGGAACCTTAGAAGTGTAGACACCTCATTTCCGCACCTCCTGCAAACCACCCGGTGATGATTGGGCCGCATGTTTGGTACGGGGAACGATTTGTGACAGTTCGTAAGTTTATCGTCAAGTGATTGCTCAAACATTTATGTCTACCTCTTAATTGTCATCTACGTGCCGATACGATCGTTTTGGCAGTAATTAGAGTACATTTGGAGTCCGGGCCTAAAACCGTCTTCATTTTCTGATAACCGTCAAATCCCGAGTCAAAGCAATGGGCTTGTCTACCTAAGGTTAGGATGTCATAAAATGTTGAGATTATATCTCATTGTGAGTCTCATGTCATTTCATTAGGCTAAACTAAAAGTTTACATTACAAAATGTGCATTTCATTTAACTAAAATGACAACCCGAAATTTAGGCCCGTTTTACGAGGTGATAACGAATTTTTTGGGTCAGGCCTATTTCACAGAAAGTTCTAGATCTCTTTCTTAGCTTTCTAACGCCACCAAAATAACCTTATTCCGAGTCTTGTAGAGAAAGTTATGCCTAAAATACGACAGGCTGTCAAACGCACTTTCTTTCGTAGGAGGAACCCGCTGAGGAAAGGACGCAGCAAGTGCTGCGCCTCTTCCAAGGGACGCAAGACCTGCTGCGCCTCTTCCTCCAGGCTTTCTTTTTGTCCAAGTTTCCGTGTTTAACCTAAGTCGGTTGTTTCCGGATCTTTCTCTCCTTTCCTAATTCCCTCCGTGTGATAAGTATAAATAGGGACCTTCGTTCCTCATATTTCTCACACGAGTGTCCGCCCTTCTCTTCTCCCTTTGCATTCTAGACCATGTTCTTAATTTTTGGCGCCTACGTGCTTGAACATTCGACCACGTAAGCTCGGATCCTTCTGATTACCAGCCTCGTTTGCATGACCGACCAATTTGACCAACTCCACATCAATCAACTTAATTAATCTTAATTGTTTTCCTCTTACGAGGGCACTTTCGTTACATTCGAGTCGAGCATCACTAATCATAAACTTAGTTCATCTCGTTTCGTCAAACATGTAAGTCTGAGGGTGTAAATCCTTCTTTATTTATTGTTATTTATTTTTTGTATCATTAATGTAAGGTTTATGTCGAAAATACTTCTTAAAACCGATTTATAAAACCACGCTTTGAAACCCTTTTTTACGGATTACCAGAAGATGACCGTCGAGAAAGGACGCAGCAACTGCTGCGCCTCTTCGAAGGAGCGCAGTACCTGCTGCGCCTCTTCATGAGGCTGCCGCAGTTCCTGCTTCCTTTCTTCTTCCTTCGTCCTCTGTTAAATCGTCGTTCGTAATTTGTTTTCGCTTGTTCGTCAATTCTTTGACATAATAGCACAATAATTTTACATGTATATTATTTATCATCATTAATACGTTTAATTCATCATTAAATCCCGACTTAAATCCCAAGTAATCCAATATTTGCGGGTTTTCGTCATTAAAATCAATCCGGGTTGTAGAGATTCAATTCTTTCATATTGAGTTTCTGGAATTCGACCTTTGATATATTTCCATCTGTCTATTCGTCATTAATTTGTCATATTTAACCTATTTAGTTCACCTATGTCACTAATCAATCTTTCATTCATGTAATTAATTCGTTTACGTTCGTCTCATCCATGTTTTATTGCATTTATGACTCATTTGCATGTAATTAATCCATTAAATCACTGTCATCCGAGTCGAATATCGTAATCAATCATTAAATTCACCCACGAAAATTAACGATTTGCAGTTCCGGCTTCACAACCACAACTCACCCTTGGAATGACGCAAAGAATCGCCGCACCTCTTCTGCAGGGCGCAGCTCTCTTGCTTTTCCAGTTAATTTACGTCTCTCGAACTTCCGTTCTGCCTTGACCTAGTTTAATTAGCTTACGTATTAATTAACTATTAATCGTATTTTCGCCTGATTCCTGTTCGCTTATTCCTTTATTCTTTTCTTTCTCAAATTATCCGTTTTGGAAGTATTTTTGACATAAATCAATTGAATCCGTTGTAATTATTGTAATTTTCATTATTGTATTTATTATTGTATTTTTTTTATCATTTGTATGCTTCCACATGTAATTGAGCTTAAATTCCTACTTTGACATTCATTGTATGCTAAATTAATTGTTCACCGACTTAGTTAATCTTCACATGTTGGGATTAAAACTTGGATGTTGCATTGCATGCATATAATCGACGATATATCAAGTACGAATAACTTCCCTAATCATTAGTATAGGCCGTTATCGAGGCGGGCGGGATTAGGTGTTCGATCAAAAGAGCTTCCTAATACGTACCCTCACCCCTTACTCCAGATCTCTGTGAACATCCGTGTTCATTGGCATCCACGAGAGTCATTCTAGACATAGAATGCTAAGGGTAACGAGTTCTTGGAGTTCATGTCACTACTTTGTGTCTTGACATGACACGAGGTATTCGAACGATTTCCAATTACCACAATAAATTGGTGGCGACTCCACAAATGCAAACGCTTGTTCCCAAGCGCCCCCGTTGCCCATGTCCACAGTTTGGCGACTCTGCTGAGGATAATACACTTACGTGTAGCCAAAAGGGTGAAACTTGAACAAGGTTAGGGAATAGTTTGTACAAGACAATTGTCGGTTTTCATAACTCGGTCTTCCTAGATCGTTTCATTCGGCCTTCCTAGGCCCAACCCAACCCATTCGACCAATCGTCCCGTCTAAACGGTCTTAATTCTTATTTGGGCCTAAGGATGGATAGCGATTGACGTCATTCATACCATGGTACTTACTCTTGTTTGTATCAAGGACTTTCACTATTTGAGGAAATGGACTAGGAATTGGCCTTACTCTTGTTTGGTACGAACCTCTCCACAGACCCCGGGTTTGATTGTTCGGTATGGCAACCCACCCTTTAAAACCAAAACCCTTCTAAATGTACTCAGCATCCCGTTATAATGCCTGTATAAATGCTTATATATGATCACCATTTCTAAATAAAACCATGGCGAATTTTGTGAAAATCAAAACCTCTTTCAAAATGTAAAATTTTCGAAGTAGGCCAATATTAGCGCAAAACCAGTCAAAACTCTGTCCAAATGTCGAGTCAAACTTCGGGCCTAAAACCCATTTCAAAAAACCAAAAAAAAAAAAAAAAAAAAAAAAAACGTAAAAAAAAAAAGAGTTAAAAAAAAACCCAAAAATGTTTTAATCAAAAGATTTTCAAATCATGTAAATTCAGTTGGGCTAAGTTAGAGTCAAAGTTCAAACCGACTATGTCCTAGTCGGAACTCTGTCGAGTCATAAACCCGTCCTCCTTTACATTTTGGGTCTTTTCAAAATTCAAGTCAAGTCCTAAAGCGTCACGCCGTCATTTTGGACTCCCTACCCCAACTCAATTAGGAGCTAAACATTTTCACACCTCGACTCACGCACTCGAGGCTAACACATCTAGTCATTCCAAAACCCGTCTCTTGAATTCTCCTAATGACACATTCGGGACACACATACCCGAACCTCGAGTCAAGTCTGTCTTAAACAACACAAATTAGAATAAACATGTGTCATGAATCCCGTCAATAAGGTCAATCATAAATGTCGCTCCATCAAAGTCAACACTCGAGTCTAAAATTATAGTCAAGCACGGTGAATTCAATCACGAGAAGTCGCTCACGACATTTCATGAATTCAGGAGTCAAGTCTAGATTTGTCATTTTGTCCTTTCCTTTGTTTGTTGCCTTGGTATGCGTGATCCCATGTCGAATCGAGTTGTAATGCGCGTCATTTCTGTCGAGTAGGAATCCGGCAAGTTCCGTCAGTCAGCAAGGTCACGAAGGAGTTCAAGTCACAATCACCATGTCTCTTCAAGACGTTTATGCCATAGTCCTGCGAGTTCAAGCTACAGTGGAAAATTTGAGCATTCGCGTCCTCACCCTTGAAAATGGGATGGTGGAAAAGAACACACCACCTAGAGAAACCTCTAGTCCAGGTCGTCCAAAGCTTACCTCTTGCAATAACCATCGTCCTAGAAAGCCGAAAACAGCTGAAAGGAAACCTGGGAGGCATCAAAGGGTGCTTACCGATTTAGGCATGTCTTATGCCGATACTTTGAAGAGACTCTCTGCCCAAGGCAAGCTACATCCAATAGGACCGACTCCGGATCCACCTTTAGAGAAACAGGTGAACCTCTGGAAGGGCAACAAATACTGCTTATATCACAAAGGTAGAGGTCATGATATTGAAGAGTGTTTTCTCTTGAAACACACCATCCAAGATATGATCGAAGAAGGCAAGCTTCCAATGCCACCATTTGTGGAGCAATTCGATGGGACCGACCCTCTTGGGTCTAACAGCACTAAATACGATGAAGGATCGTTCCTAGACTTTTCTCATCTTCTCGATCCTCGTTATGACAAAGAAGTCAAAGCGCCAAAGGAGGACGATGTCCAAAGTGGAATGCTCCTGCTTTCCAAGATAGAGGGAGCCATTGATAATCTAAAATCTCGGCTTTCCAACATGGGGAATCAATTTGCTGAAATGGATAAGAAGCTCGAGACCCAATCTTTTAAGATGAAAAGTTCCAAGACAAACCCTCAACTTGACAGTCCTAAGGAGAAAGCAACAAGTGGACAATCTATTCCTAGTTCTTCTCATCCAAGAATCAAAATGAAACAAAGGCAACCTCATGGACCCTTCGTCAAAGAAACCTAACAACCCTCCAAGGTCATTTACAAAGGCTTCCGAAAATAAGGGCACACCTCCTAGGAAATTTACCAACATTGGTATTACATACACCGATGCCCTTCATAGACTCATAGAACGACGAATGTTGAAACCTATCGGTCCTACACCTGAACCAGAAAAGAAATCCAAGTTCTGGGATGAGAATGCCTACTGCAAATACCATAGAGGCAAAGGGCGTGATACAGAGAAATGTTACAAATTAAAAAACGTCATTCAGGATATGATCGAAAACGGGATGTTGTCCCTCTCGACTTTTAACCCACAAGGTAGCTTAGGCAATCCTCATGGATATACCACTTATCAAGAAACTCTTCTTGACTGTTATCCTTCCAATGTTCCCAATGATGAGGATGAGGTGCTCAAATGGGTAAATGCTCGAAGTCAGATGCCGAAGCCAGTTGCTGGAAGAGTAGATGTTCAAGCGTGGGCCAATGATTACGAGTCTAGATCTAAGATCGAGTCGAAGTATGGATCCGAGTCCGAGTCTTAGGCTTTCTTTCCCCAATTGTTCTAGTATCTTTTTCCATTTCTAGTGACAATCTGGGGGCTATCCCACGAGTCACGTGTCTTTTCGAGTCTATGTTAAATACATTTATTATCCATTTCAATAAAACTACAATTTTCCATCCACATGTTCTATCATATCTTTCCCCTTTTCCTCTGACAACAAGAATTGATTTGAGACATTTTAAAAAGAACAACAACATATGAAAGTCGATGTGAGTGCACTTATACGATGTTCCATTCCAAGTTGTAGAGGACCTGAAACTCCGTGTTCTTTTCTTACCTATTCCATGTCTGGCAATAGAAACCACAATATAACCCTAGTCTAGGACGAGCATATCTCAAGAGATTCTAGGACGAATCCAGACCATCTCCTTATTGACAATCCATGACGGAAGGCAAGCCCATTCCCCACAATAAACAACTTGTGTTACTAAAGACCAACCCGTTTCACACCAAAAGTGATAGTCTGACCTAAGTCCATCCAAGACAATACGAGCCACGATCAAAGTGTAACAACCCGGATTAAAAAAAAACAAAGGAAAAGCATAATATAAAGTAAATATCAGAGTACGATACTGATAAAAGGGTCAAGGTGGCGGAAACACCTGACCAATCCGGTTCGCTACTAAATCCAAAACAACTAATACATTATTCAAAAGGTTCTTAAAACTTAAAAGCAAACTTCTAATTTATTATTAAGCTCGCTTCGCACATTCCCCAAGCAAGCATCAACCAAACAGCATCAAACTGAACAACCTGAAAAGGGGGTCGACAATTCAGTCGGGAGTAACTAGATGCTCTCCCAGTCATGTTTACAACAATTGAATATAACCAACACTTAATAACAATTGAAATGCATAAACAGTAAACATGTGAGATCATCTATACTCATGAAAATTAAGCTCAGACTTACTACTCAAGACATTCATAACACTAGATGAATGAGACCACATGAACTTAGACCATATGCAAGAACTAGACCATGGACACCTACAAACCAAAGTAGACACGATCCACAGCACATAAGGCACAAAGCTAGCAACAAAGCATAGCGAATAGAGCGAACGCCGCTAGAACATTTAACTGATGAACTAGCAGATGGAACGTTTAACTGACGAACCATCGGTTGTGAAGTATTTAACTGATACTCCACGGTACTATGTATAGCGTATCACCACTGCCTATATGCCTAAGACCAGGCCAGACCTCTCGATGCATTAACTGTACACCGAACGACACTCGGGACCCAGAACGTTTAACTGACGAATCTGGCCACCCCCGAACATAGACCAATAAACCTCCGAAGAGCAGCTCTTGATTCATTCCGATAGTATTTAACTGATACTACCGTCATCTATTCGACCAGGCAACAAATAAATGTACAGTTTAACTGACTGCACACGACATGCATGGACCACACCATGACTCAACTCAGAAGAACAGTTTAACTGACTGTCCAACTCATGCAAATGCACAGTTTAACTGACTGTACAACTCATGCGTGAATAACATCACGACTCACATAGTAGAACAGTTTAACTGACTGTCCTACCAACATACGAACAAGAGTAACCAAGGACATATGCAACAAAAGGACATAACACGTAGAACACAACACAACATGTGAAGCAAGCACACGCAACCAATGTTATAGTAACTTCAACTATAACTTTAACATTAACCACTCAATGTTATAATAACCCTAACCATAACATAAACTCTGGATGCGAGGTTATAGTAACCTCTACTATAACTTCAACATAAATAACTTGAAGTTATACTTACCTCAACTATAACCTTGACACGAAACTCAAAGTTATACTAGTTCTAACCATAACCTTGAGCCATAAATCTCAGGGTGTGTTAGTTCCAGCTATAACCTTAACTCGTACTTCAATGTTATAGTTGTATCAGCCATAACTAGAGTAACTACCCAAAGTTGTACTAACTTCAGCTATAACACTTGAATCATGATCAATGTTATACTAGCTTTAGCTATAACTTTGGAGAGAACCCTTGGCCGCCTATCATGCCGCCACTAGGGTTTATTCGTAAACCCTAATTTCGCTCATGACACCCATAATAAACACATAACATCATACGATATGATTAATGCATAAAAACATATACAAACATGCGAAACATATTTAATCATGATAACAAATAATCAAACATGTACCAATCATGCAAAACAATCATTAAATCATATTAATTACATCAATTGGCATAAACACAATTAAAAGAAAACACCTAGTTACCTTATTAAGCAAATAAAACCCTAGAGATCGTCTTCAACGATATAAACGTCTTCTCCAGGTGCAACTTCCACGCCTTCATAGAAATCATCCACGTGCCAAAGATAACGAATCTAATAAATATACTAATATATATATAAAAACTATAAAACTATAAAAACTACGCGAAACATAAAAACTTACGAAGAGGATAGATAAATCCAAGAAGTAGGATCGATCTAAGCACGAAGAACGATGAAGAAAGAAGAAGAAAAGAGGATGGCACGAAACCCTAGGCGAGGGGTGGCGCGCGGCACAAGGAGGAAGAGAGGAGGAGAGAAGCTAGGTTTAGGGTTTTTGTGAGAATTATGAGAAAAGAAGAGCAAGGGTTTGGTTTCCCTTCATATTTATAGAGAAGCTCATGGGTTAATTCTAGGTTTAGGCCCAAAACTCACCCATCTACATCAAAATCACGTGAGACCCAAAGGAGAAACGGGTCTTCATCGTTTTTCGAGCCCAACGAGCCCAAAAGGTAAAAGACGGATATTTTCCCGGAAAATAAAATATAAAATATGGGAAAATAAAATTATAGAATTATATTACGGAAATTAGGGGTGTTACAATCCAACCCCCTAAAAAGAAGTTTCGTCCTCGAAACTTGATAAGAGAACTACCTCACTCGAAAAGATGTGGATGCTTCTCTCGCATAGACGCTTCGGTTTCCCAAGTCTCTTGCTCAAACTTCTGACTCCTCCACAGAACCCGAACCAAAGGTACAACCTTATTCCTTAACCTCTTCTCCTGACGTTCCAAAATGCGAACAGGACGTTCCTCATAAGTCAGGTTAGGTTCAACCTCGATAACATCACCAAGAACATGAGAAGGATAATCTGCGATAACGACGCAATCGCGACACATGAAACACATCGCGAACCTTCGACAGATTCGGAGGTAAAGCCAACCTATAGGCTACCTCGCCAACTTTCTCGAGCACCTCATACGGTCCAATGTACTTAGGACTAAGCTTGCCCTTAAGTCCAAATCTCTTAACACCTTTCATCGGCGAAACCTTAAGAAAAACCTTGTCGCCAACCTCAAACTCAATCGGCCTACGCCGCAAGTCTGCATACGTCTTCTGTCGATCCTGGGCTGCCTTAAGCTTCTCGCGGATCAACCTCACTTGCTCAATCGATTCTTGAACCAACTCTGGACCAAGAACGACAGCCTCACTAGAATCGTCCCAACACAAAGGACTACGACACTTTCTTCCATAAAGTGCCTCAAACGGAGCCATCTGAATACTAGCTTGGTAAATCGTTATCAGGAGAACTCCACAAGTGGTAAACTCTTCTCCCAACTAACTTGGAACTCCAAAGCACATGCTCGCAACATATCCTCAAGCGTCTGAATCGTACGCTCAGTCTGACCATCAGTTGCAGCATGAAAAGCCGTACTCATCTTAAGCTCACTACCCAAAGCCAACTGAAGCTTCTTCCAAAACTGAGAACAAAACCTCGGATCACGGTCGGAGATGATATCTTTAGGAACCCCATGAAGACGAATGATCTCTCGTTGATAAGCATTCGCTAGTTCCTCGAGACTCCAAGTTTCCTTCATCGGAATGAAATGCGCGACCTTAGTCAAACGATCAACCACGACCCAAATCGCATTCATCCCTCTCGGCGACCTCGGCAAACCTATAACGAAGTCCATCGAAATCGAATCCCATTTCCAGGTGGGAATCTCCAAGGGTTGCGAGAGACCACCGGGTCTCTCGATGTTCGAACTTGACCTTCTGACAAACCAAACAACGACTTACAAACTCGGCGATCTCCTTCTTCATACCCGGCCACCAAAACTTTAGCTTCAGATCCTTGTACATCTTATCACCACCAGGATGAACCGAATAGGGAGTACTATGAGCCTCTTTGAGAATCTTACATTTTAAGACCTCGCAGCTAGGGGCACACCAACGACCATGGAATCGTAGACCATCATCAGGTCCAACGTCGAAGTCTTTGGCACGTCCTTCGCTTATAGCGACTCGAACTCCTTCTAAGTATTCATCCTCTCTTTGCTTAACTCGGATCTCATGAAGGATCTCGGGTTCAGCAACCATCGCACTCAAATCTAAAGTACCCGGAAGGACTACCTCAAGGCTCATCTTCTGGAACTCTCGACTCAAGTCATCAGGTAACACCAACACAGATCTCATACCATGGCACACCTTGCGACTCAAAGCGTCGGCAACCACGTTTGCCTTACCCTCATGATACTGCAGTTCAATCTTGTAGTCGTTAAGCAACTCCAACCAACGTCTCTGCCTCATGTTAAGATCTTTCTGAGTGAAGATATACTTCAAGCTCTTATGATCCGTATAAAAGTTGCAAGAGACTCCATACAAGTAGTGTCGCCACAGCTTAAGTGCAAACACCACTGCTGCTAACTCAAGATCGTGAGTCGGATAGTTCGTCTCGTGGACTTTCAACTGACGGGAAGCATAAGCCACGACTTTACCCTTCTGCATCAAGACACAACCCAACCCAAACTTTGATGCATCACAAAAGACATCGAACTCAATGCCATCTTCTGGTAGCGTCAACACAGGAGCGGTAGTCAACCTTTTCTTCAACTCCTGAAAAGCAGCTTCACAAGCCTCAGTCCAAATGAACTTGGATTCCTTCTTCATTAACTGTCATCGGTCTCGCAATCTTAGAGAAATCATGTACAAACCGACGATAGTACCCAGCTAGACCAAGGAAACTCCGAAGCTCATTCACATTCTTTGGACTTTCCCAATCGACCACGGCTCGAATCTTCGACGGATCAACCATAACTCCATCGCCAGATATCACATGACCCAAGAAGGTAACTTCCTTTAACCAAAACTCGCACTTCGAGAACTTAGCATACCACTTCTGCATACGCAAAGTCTCCAAGATAACACGAAGGTGATTCTCGTGTTCAGCCTCATCTCTCGAGTAAATTAGTATGTCGTCTATGAACACCACAACACACTTATCCAAATACTCGCTGAAAGTGCGGTTCATCTGATCCATAAAAACGGCAGGTGCATTCGTCAACCCAAACGGCATCACCACGAACTCATAATGGCCATACCTTGAACGAAAAGCAGTCTTAGGAATATCTTCATTCCTAACTGGAATCTGATGGTAACCTGACCTCAGATCGATCTTCGAGAACACACTAGCACCACGAAGCTGATCAAACAAATCCTCAATCCTCGGCAAAGGATACTTATTCTTGATAGTAACCTTGTTCAGCTCACGGTAGTCAATGCACAACCGCATACTACCATCTTTCTTCTTGACGAGCAAAACAGGAGCACCCCACAGCGAAGCACTCGGTCGGATAAAACCCTTATCGATCATCTCCTCAAGTTGCTTCTTGAGTTCCTGTAACTCAGCTGGCGCCATACGATAAGGAGCTTTCGAAATGGGACCAGTTCCAGGTAGCAACTCAATCGAGAACTCTACATCTCGCTCAGGAGGAATACCAGGTAGATCCTCAGGAAAGACATCGGGAAACTCCCTAACCACAGGGATCTCCTCTAACTTTGGCTCAACTGAAACACCATGAACACTGCACAGATAGATCTGATGACCCTTTCTACCCATGTTAACCATCTTCATAGCAGAAACCCACTTGACCGTAGGTGTAACCCTAACACCCTGATAAGAAACTCTCGAACCTGTAGGACTCTTAAGCACGATCTTCTGATCACGACATAGGAACCTAGCGTCATAGCGAGATAACCAATCCATACCCAAAATTACATCAAACTCTCCGAGTTTGAATTGTACGAGATCGGCAGGAAGGATCGCCCCTGCGATACTGACAGGTACGTCCTTGAAAAGAACGGAGCAAGAAACAATCTCACCCGTAGGAAGGGATATAGAGGTATGAACGGATGAAGAAGAAGAGAGTCCAGCACGGACGGAAAAGGATTCGGATACAAAAGACATCGATGCACCCGTATCAAAGAGAACAAAAGCAGATAAAGAGTGAACGAGAAAGGTACCCGTAACCACATCTGGATTAGCATCTGCCTCAGCACGACTCATAACGAACACTCGTCTAGTCTTCGCAGCATCAGCCTTAGGAGCATCAACCTTGGGTTTCTGGGGACAATCAACAGACTTGTGCCCCGGCATCTTGCAAGTAAAGCAAGTGATCGGATTGCCAGTAGTGCAGTACTTACCAGGGTGGTAAGCCTTTCCACACTTGAAGCAAACCATATCCTTCTTAGCTTGACCTTGATCACGCGGAGCATACGGACGAGCCTCATACTTCTGTTTCTTCTGGGAAGAACTGGGAGCAACATAAGGCCTCTTCATGAACTTATTCTTCGCACTCTCCTCAGCCTCGGTAGCAAGGACAGAATCATAGATGCTAAGAGCACGGTCATAGGCCTGCTGGAAAGAAGTTGAAGGAATGCCAGACATAGCAGTCCGGACCTTAGGAGCTAGATTCTTCTCATAGCGACGAGTCCTTGAAACCTCGTCCATAGCTACAGAAGTAACGAAACGTGACAGCTTCACGAACTTGTTGGTGTACTCCTCGACGGTCATGGAACCTTGCTGTAGACGAAGGAACTCCTGCTCCTTCTGCCAGCGCATCTCCTCGGGATAGAACCTCTTCTTCAGCGCTTCAGAGAAAACAGCCCAACCATATCCTGGTTGAACTTCCAAACCAGCTCTAGCAAGAGCCCACCAGTTGTCGGCCTCGTCCTTCAGATAATAGGTGGCGATATCCACCTTCTGATCCTCAGGACATCCAGTAGCGAGGAACAACTTCTCGATCTCTCGAATCCAAGCCTCCAAAGCAGTAGGATCATTCGCGCCATCATACGTCGGAGGACGGTGACGAGCAAAGCGATCAAACACAGTCGGTTGCGGATGGTTGTTGTTGTTGTTGTTATTGTTGTTGTTGTTGAGGTGGTTGGTGAAACCTTCAGCCATAGATGCCAAAGCGGCCTCTAGTCTCCTGATGCGGTCAGCATCGGTCTCACCATTAGCGTTACGCACCATCTGCAAGAACGAAATCTCGTTATAAGTGGTAGAACCTAAGTACCACTCCAAACAACTACTCATACACTTTACAAACATAAGGAAACCAACCAATCCTATTGGTTTCTACCCCATTTACTCTCACTCATTAACTAGGTCATTTATTTCAGTCATTAACTAAGCGAGAGTTGGGAGCGTGTTCGCTCTGATACCAACTGTAACAACCCGGATTAAAAAAAAACAAAGGAAAAGCATAATATAAAGTAAATATCAGAGTACGATACTGATAAAAGGGTCAAGGTGGCGGAAACACCTGACCAATCCGGTTCGCTACTAAATCCAAAACAACTAATACATTATTCAAAAGGTTCTTAAAACTTAAAAGCAAACTTCTAATTTATTATTAAGCTCGCTTCGCACATTCCCCAAGCAAGCATCAACCAAACAGCATCAAACTGAACAACCTGAAAAGGGGGTCGACAATTCAGTCGGGAGTAACTAGATGCTCTCCCAGTCATGTTTACAACAATTGAATATAACCAACACTTAATAACAATTGAAATGCATAAACAGTAAACATGTGAGATCATCTATACTCATGAAAATTAAGCTCAGACTTACTACTCAAGACATTCATAACACTAGATGAATGAGACCACATGAACTTAGACCATATGCAAGAACTAGACCATGGACACCTACAAACCAAAGTAGACACGATCCACAGCACATAAGGCACAAAGCTAGCAACAAAGCATAGCGAATAGAGCGAACGCCGCTAGAACATTTAACTGATGAACTAGCAGATGGAACGTTTAACTGACGAACCATCGGTTGTGAAGTATTTAATCGATACTCACGGTACTATGTATAGCGTATCACCACTGCCTATATGCCTAAGACCAGGCCAGACCTCTCGATGCATTAACTGTACACCGAACGACACTCGGGACCCAGAACGTTTAACTGACGAATCTGGCCACCCCCGAACATAGACCAATAAACCTCCGAAGAGCAGCTCTTGATTCATTCCGATAGTATTTAACTGATACTACCGTCATCTATTCGACCAGGCAACAAATAAATGTACAGTTTAACTGACTGCACACGACATGCATGGACCACACCATGACTCAACTCAGAAGAACAGTTTAACTGACTGTCCAACTCATGCAAATGCACAATTTAACGATCAGACAACTCATGCGTGAATAACATCACGACTCACATAGTAGAACAGTTTAACTGATCCCTACCAACATACGAACAAGAGTAACCAAGGACATATGCAACAAAAGGACATAACACGTAGA
The DNA here is from genome assembly GCF_048544455.1 of Silene latifolia. Classification (NCBI taxonomy): domain Eukaryota; kingdom Viridiplantae; phylum Streptophyta; class Magnoliopsida; order Caryophyllales; family Caryophyllaceae; genus Silene; species Silene latifolia. Next base: position 126,702,276 of record NC_133537.1, on the reverse strand, counting down.
ACACAACACAACATGTGAAGCAAGCACACGCAACCAATGTTATAGTAACTTCAACTATAACTTTAACATTAACCACTCAATGTTATAATAACCCTAACCATAACATAAACTCTGGATGCGAGGTTATAGTAACCTCTACTATAACTTCAACATAAATAACTTGAAGTTATACTTACCTCAACTATAACCTTGACACGAAACTCAAAGTTATACTAGTTCTAACCATAACCTTGAGCCATAAATCTCAGGGTGTGTTAGTTCCAGCTATAACCTTAACTCGTACTTCAATGTTATAGTTGTATCAGCCATAACTAGAGTAACTACCCAAAGTTGTACTAACTTCAGCTATAACACTTGAATCATGATCAATGTTATACTAGCTTTAGCTATAACTTTGGAGAGAACCCTTGGCCGCCTATCATGCCGCCACTAGGGTTTATTCGTAAACCCTAATTTCGCTCATGACACCCATAATAAACACATAACATCATACGATATGATTAATGCATAAAAACATATACAAACATGCGAAACATATTTAATCATGATAACAAATAATCAAACATGTACCAATCATGCAAAACAATCATTAAATCATATTAATTACATCAATTGGCATAAACACAATTAAAAGAAAACACCTAGTTACCTTATTAAGCAAATAAAACCCTAGAGATCGTCTTCAACGATATAAACGTCTTCTCCAGGTGCAACTTCCACGCCTTCATAGAAATCATCCACGTGCCAAAGATAACGAATCTAATAAATATACTAATATATATATAAAAACTATAAAACTATAAAAACTACGCGAAACATAAAAACTTACGAAGAGGATAGATAAATCCAAGAAGTAGGATCGATCTAAGCACGAAGAACGATGAAGAAAGAAGAAGAAAAGAGGATGGCACGAAACCCTAGGCGAGGGGTGGCGCGCGGCACAAGGAGGAAGAGAGGAGGAGAGAAGCTAGGTTTAGGGTTTTTGTGAGAATTATGAGAAAAGAAGAGCAAGGGTTTGGTTTCCCTTCATATTTATAGAGAAGCTCATGGGTTAATTCTAGGTTTAGGCCCAAAACTCACCCATCTACATCAAAATCACGTGAGACCCAAAGGAGAAACGGGTCTTCATCGTTTTTCGAGCCCAACGAGCCCAAAAGGTAAAAGACGGATATTTTCCCGGAAAATAAAATATAAAATATGGGAAAATAAAATTATAGAATTATATTACGGAAATTAGGGGTGTTACAATCCAACCCCCTAAAAAGAAGTTTCGTCCTCGAAACTTGATAAGAGAACTACCTCACTCGAAAAGATGTGGATGCTTCTCTCGCATAGACGCTTCGGTTTCCCAAGTCTCTTGCTCAAACTTCGACTCCTCCACGTAACCCGAACCAAAGGTACAACCTTATTCCTTAACCTCTTCTCCTGACGTTCCAAAATGCGAACAGGACGTTCCTCATAAGTCAGGTTAGGTTCAACCTCGATAACATCAGCCTGAAGAACATGAGAAGGATCACTGCGATAACGACGCAACTGCGACACATGAAACACATCGTGAACCTTCGACAGATTCGGAGGTAAAGCCAACCTATAGGCTACCTCGCCAACTTTCTCGAGCACCTCATACGGTCCAATGTACTTAGGACTAAGCTTGCCCTTAAGTCCAAATCTCTTAACACCTTTCATCGGCGAAACCTTAAGAAAAACCTTGTCGCCAACCTCAAACTCGATCGGCCTACGCCGCAAGTCTGCATACGTCTTCTGTCGATCCTGGGCTGCCTTAAGCTTCTCGCGGATCAACCTCACTTGCTCAATCGATTCTTGAACCAACTCTGGACCAAGAACGACAGCCTCACTAGAATCGTCCCAACACAAAGGACTACGACACTTTCTTCCATAAAGTGCCTCAAACGGAGCCATCTGAATACTAGCTTGGTAACTGTTATTGTAGGAGAACTCCACAAGTGGTAAACTCTTCTCCCAACTAACTTGGAACTCCAAAGCACATGCTCGCAACATATCCTCAAGCGTCTGAATCGTACGCTCAGTCTGACCATCAGTTGCAGCATGAAAAGCCGTACTCATCTTAAGCTCACTACCCAAAGCCAACTGAAGCTTCTTCCAAAACTGAGAACAAAACCTCGGATCACGGTCGGAGATGATATCTTTAGGAACCCCATGAAGACGAATGATCTCTCGTTGATAAGCATTCGCTAGTTCCTCGAGACTCCAAGTTTCCTTCATCGGAATGAAATGCGCGACCTTAGTCAAACGATCAACCACGACCCAAATCGCATTCATCCCTCTCGGTGACCTCGGCAAACCTATAACGAAGTCCATCGAAATCGAATCCCATTTCCAGGTGGGAATCTCCAAGGGTTGCAGTAGACCACCAGGTCTCTGATGTTCGAACTTGACCTTCTGACAAACCAAACAACGACTTACAAACTCGGCGATCTCCTTCTTCATACCCGGCCACCAAAACTTTAGCTTCAGATCCTTGTACATCTTATCACCACCAGGATGAACCGAATAGGGAGTACTATGAGCCTCTTTGAGAATCTTACATTTTAAGACCTCGCAGCTAGGCACACACCAACGACCATGGAATCGTAGACCACCATCAGGTCCAACGTCGAAGTCTTTGGCACGTCCTTCGCTTATAGCGACTCGAACTCCTTCTAAGTATTCATCCTCTCTTTGCTTAACTCGGATCTCATGAAGGATCTCGGGTTCAGCAACCATCGCACTCAAATCTAAAGTACCCGGAAGGACTACCTCAAGGCTCATCTTCTGGAACTCTCGACTCAAGTCATCAGGTAACACCAACACAGATCTCATACCATGGCACACCTTGCGACTCAAAGCGTCGGCAACCACGTTTGCCTTACCCTCATGATACTGCAGTTCAATCTTGTAGTCGTTAAGCAACTCCAACCAACGTCTCTGCCTCATGTTAAGATCTTTCTGAGTGAAGATATACTTCAAGCTCTTATGATCCGTATAAAAGTTGCAAGAGAATCCATACAAGTAGTGTCGCCACAGCTTAAGTGCAAACACCACTGCTGCTAACTCAAGATCGTGAGTCGGATAGTTCGTCTCGTGGACTTTCAACTGACGGGAAGCATAAGCCACGACTTTACCCTTCTACATCAAGACACAACCCAACCCAAACTTTGATGCATCACAAAAGACATCGAACTCAATGCCATCTTTGATCTATGATCAGAGGGAGTTATCTCAAATCAGTTCTTCGAGTCACTAAAGGAATATACCCTCGTGACCCATACACTTTAAGGTCCTGACAACATAAGCTTAGGCACACACCTGAACTACGAGCATGGTTTGATTTCACCTTTTCAGGTGGATACGTAGACAGTCCTTTCTTACACAAGAAGGATACAACCACAACACCCAAACAAAATTAACCAAACCTCAGAACTACGATCTGGTTTGATTTCACTTCACGTGAATACGTAGGCAGTCCTCAAGGACACAACCATCCCAATTAACAACTTTCAACCGTCCAACCACAAATTCCGTTTACACCTCTATACTGGGGGCTCCTTATTGTCGCCCAACCTCTTTTTTTACCAAAGTCCAGAGTCATCTTCTCATCCTGGGGGCTTCTCTTCTAAGATGACACCCTTCCTTTATTCCTCGAAGTCTAGCTAGTACTCGGTCCGGACAATGACAAAGATCTTAGATCAATTCTCCAAGTCATCGTGTCTTAAGAGGGGTATCTTTTACAACAAACGATGGTGAAAGAAGTCCTAGTAGACGGATGATCCATGGCTCATGTCTTTTATTTATATGCGTTCATCATTCTTGCAATTCTTATACCTTTGAAACTGATACGCATTGTCACCCACACTTGGCTTGGGGGTGCGCATACTTAAACAAAGTCTGTCAAAGTCATCCCTGTGTCGCGTCAAACCTAAGTTAGTGTCGCGTCAGTCAAACCTAAGTCTACATTTCGCGTCGCGTCCATATAAGGTCTGTGTCATGTCAAGTCCTATGTCTAAAGCCCATTGAATATGCATAACGCATTACAAACGACAAACTTCTTTGAACAAGTTTTAAACAACTTTTATAAAGAAACGACTTTTGCAAAACCTATGTGTTTCCTCATTCGAGGTCCATGTGATAATCACTTATGTGCATATATTAGATTGCATTCTTGTGCGGCTACTAACCATGCAGGTAAGTATCAGAAGCAGTACTTTATCAAGACATCGCTTGCCACAACGAGCGAATATTCTTTGACAGGTGTTTCGACACACCTTTATTCTATTCCCCCAGCGAGAGTACACGGACAGACTTTCCCTCTCGAGACATGGAGATCAGTTCCCGATTATGTTCCTCCAACGAGAGTTCACGACCGACAGTCACTCCTCTCGAGACATGGAGATCAACATCGACCCCAAATCCTTCCGGAATTTTTTTGAAGCTGAACGCAAGCAGATTTCTCCCAGCAGTTCCAGATTGTGTCCTGCTGTCTTCTCCCAAAATCGTCGCTTTATTCCCCAGTGAGAGTTTGCTTGAGGACATAGACAGACAGATACTCCCAGGCAATCCTCCATCCCTTTAGGTAACCCTTTTCAGGATAAACCTTCATGCCTTTCAGGTAACCCTTTTCAGGATAAACCTTCATATCTTTCAGATAACCCTTTTCAGGATAAACCCTTCAGATCTTTCAGAAACTTGCCTTAAGCTTTCAGACAACCCTTTTCAGGATAAACCTTCATATCTTTCAGATAACCCTTTTCAGGATAAACCCTTCAGATCTTTTAGAAACTTGCCTTAAGCTTTCAGACAACCCTTCAGATAACCTTCGTATATTCAGATAACCTTCAGATACCCTTCAGATAACCCTTAGACGACCCTTTCAGGATAATCCTTCCTTCAGCCTTATCCCTTCAAGATAATCCTTTATTTCTTCAGACACTTCAGGATAATCCTTTCAGTAACCTTCAGATAACCCTTTTTCAGTTAAGTCCCCTTTCAGTCCTTTAGAGAGCATTTCCTTTAGTGAGAGATAGCCTTCAGAGTTAACCTTCAGAAGTATTAAAAAGTTTCTTCAGAATCCTTGTGACCCCTAATGCCTTCAGACACCAAGTTATCTTCAGACCAAAGAGTTTTGCCGAAGCGTCTTCAGTCCCGTTTCACCCAGGGGTATCTCAGGTATGGTCTCTTCTTATGGCTGGCGAGCCTCCTTACGCAGTCTAATGGACTTTAAACGACCCTCCCCGATTGTCGACAAACTCTAAAATGTTCAGACCCCTTGAGCCGCCTCGCTTCGCCATAGTCGTCAGGTTGTAATCTTCGATTGACCTGATGGCTATACTTTGACTTTCGCCTTGTCCAAGCCTCAGTCAAAGTGGGGGCGCTGTAGACACCTCATTTCCGCACCTCCCGCAAACCACCCGGTGATGATTGGGCCGCATGTTTGGTACGCGGAACGATTTGTGACAGTTCATAAGTTTATCGTCAAGTGATCGCTCAAACATTTATATCTACCTCTTAATTGTCATCTACGTGCCGATACGGTCGTTTTGGCAGTAATTAGAGTACATTTGGAGTCCGGGCCTAAAACCGTCTTCATTTTCTGATAACCGTCAAATCCCGAGTCAAAGCAATGGGCTTGTCTACCTAAGGTTAGGATGTCATAAAATGTTGAGATTATATCTCATTGTGAGTCTCATGTCATTTCATTAGGCTAAACTAAAAGTTTACATTACAAAATGTGCATTTCATTTAGCTGAAATGACAACCCGACCTTTAGGCCCATTTTACGAGGTGATAACGACTTTTTTGGGTCAGGCCTATTTCACAGAAAGATCTAGATCTCTTTCTTAGCTTTCCAACGCCACCGAAATCACCTTATTCCGAGTCTTGTAGAGAAAGTTATGCCTAAAATACGATAGGCTGTCAAACGCGCTTTCTTGCGCCGGAGGAACCCGCTGAGGAAAGGACGCAGCAAGTGCTGCGCCTCTTCCAAGGGATGCAGCACCTGCTGCGCCTCTTCCCCCAGGCTTTCTTTTTGTCCAAGTTTCCGTGTTTAACCTAAGTCGGTTGTTTCCGGATCTTTCTCTCCTTTCCTAATTCCCTCCGTGTGATAAGTATAAATAGGGACCTTCGTTCCTCATATTTCTTACGCGAGTGTCCGCCCTTATCTTCTCCCTTTGCATTCTAGACCACGTTCTTACTTTTTGGCGCCTACGTGCTTGAACATTCGACCACGTAAGCTCGGATCCTTCTGAGTACCAGCCTCGTTTGCATGACCGACCAATTTGACCAACTCCACATCAATCAACTTAATAAATCTTAATCGTTTTCCTCTTACGAGGGCACTTTCGTTACATTCGAGTCGAGCATCACTAATCATAAACTTAGTTCATCTCGTTTCGTCAAACATGTAAGTCTGAGGGTGTAAATCCTTCTTTATTTATTGTTATTTATTTTTTGTATCATTAATGTAAGGTTTATGTCGAAAATACTTCTTAAAACCGATTTATAAAACCACGCTTTGAAACCCTTTTTTACGGATTACCAGAAGATGACCGTCGAGAAAGGACATAGCAACTGCTGCGCCTCTTCAAAGGAGCGTAGTACCTGCTGTATGCTGAGTGCATTTAAAGGGTTTTGGCTTAGAAAGGTGGGTTGCCATACCAAGCAATCAAACCCTAGTCTGTGGAGAGGTCCGTGCCAAACATGAGTAAGGTCGGTTCCTAGTCCATTTCCTCAAGTAGTGAAAGCTCTCAATACAAACATGAGTATGTACCGCAGTATGGTTGACGTCAATCGCTATCCATCTTTAGGCCCAGATAGGAATTTAGACCGTCCGGACGGGACGATTGGTCGAATGGGTTGGTTTAGGGCATAGGAAGACCAAATGAAACGACCTAATCGAGTAATGAAATTAGACAACTGTCTCGTATAAACTATTCCCTATCCTTGTTCAAGTTTCACCCTGGGTAACACGTAAGTGTATCATCCCCAGCGGAGTCGCCAAACTGTGGACATGTGCCACCCGCGCGTTGTTGGTTTTGAGGCGGCGGCACTTCTCGCACGAACCTTGGTTTACCAAAGCACGTCATGGGCCGTTACTGATTTGTGAGGCATTGAAACCGGTGAAAGGTTGAATAAGCCTGCATTTGTGGAGTCACCACCAATTTATTGTGGAAAAATTGGAAACCGTTCGAATACCTTGTGTCATGTCAAGACACAAAGTAATGACAAGAATACTAAGAACTCGTTACCCTTAGCATTCTATGTCTAGAATGACTCTCGAGATGACAATGGACACGGATGTCCAGAGATAATTGGAGTAAGGGGTGAGGGTACGTATTAGGAAGTACTTTAATACGAACACCTAATCCCGCTCGCCTCGATTGTGGCCTCTACTAATGATTAGGGAAATTGTTCATATTTGATATGTCGTCTATGTAATGCATGCAATGCAACAAACATAAATTAATCCTATCATGTGAAATTAGACTATGTCGGTTAACACGTGTTTTAGCAAACAATTTGGTCGAAGTAAATGTTAGATTCAATACATTTGAATGCCATACAATTAAATCATAAATAATAACAATTACGATAAAATAAATTACAATAATTAAAATTACAAAAATTTTAAGCTTTGTTTTATCTACGTCAAAAGCACGCTCAAAGACGGGATTTCAAAGAAGAAAATAAAAGGAAAATAAAATTAGAAATAAAATATGAAAGTACGTCAGATTAGAGGTGATAATACGAATAATAGCTAATTTAAACCGTAAATAGGAGCTACGTCAAAGCGAGAAAGAGTTCAGAGGTAGAGACCAACCCAGAACAGGCGCAACATCTGCTGTGTTCTCTGGAAGAGGCGCGGCACTTTATGCGTCTGTTCTCGAGCTGGGCTCTGGCTGTGAAGTCAGAATCGCAACATCGTTATCGTTCGTTGATAGATTTAAGATGAATTATCGATATTAGACTCGAATTGAAGTGTTTTAACCGATTATATGTACCTGGACAAGTCATAAAACGAATTAAAACGAGAAATTATAGCGGTTTACATGATTATGATTATACGGTGAACTCGTGTCAGAAATACAAAAAGGTGAAATTTGACGTTAAATTAAGACAAAACTGGGCAAATAAGATCCGGAAGAAAACTTATGTATCAAATTAGGACTCCAAAACCTCGACATAAACAAGTCGAAACCCCGAAGAATCGATTGAATTAAAACGGCGAAAACCCGCAAGTGTTGAATTACTCGGGATTAAGGACGAATTAAGCATTGTAATTAAAAGGAAGTTGTTAAAATATGATTTATATACTGAAATAACAAAGAAAAGGAAGAAAAATGAAAGAATAAGAAAAGGAGGAAATATGCAGGAAGTCCAGGAAGAAGAAGAAGAAGAAGAAGAGCAGGAGCAACAGGCAGCCTCTAGAAGAGGCGCAGCAAGGCTGCGATCCTTCCTGAAGGCGCATGACCTCCGTTATTTCGTAAGAACGGCTTTAAAAGGTGGATTTTAAAATCGGTTTTCGAACGTGCTCTTGATATAGATTTACATTAATTGATACAAAATAAAAGTACAATAATAAAATGGGATTTACACCCTCAGACTTACATGTTTGACGAAACGAGATTGACTAAAGTTATCGTTTAGTGATTGCTCAACTCGAATATGTGTGGAAAGTGCCCTCGTTAGAGGATTTAGTAGATTGATTAGGTTGACTAAAGGTGGAGTTGGTCAAGTTGGTCGGTCTATGCAACGTGACTGGGACTCAGAATGATCTGAGCTTACGTGGTCGATTGATCAAGCACGTAGGTGTTGAAAGGCAATAGCGTAGTCTAGAATGCAAAGAGAGAGAGAGAGAGAGAGAGAGAGAGAGAGAGAGGGGGCAGAACACTCACGTGCCAAATATGGAGGCCGGAGGTCTCTATTTATACTAAACATATGGAAGAGTTTTGGAATGACACAGATTTGGAAACAAATCTCGAAAATATTCTGGAAAATGCGAAAAGAGGGCTGGAGAAGAGGCGCAGCACGAGCTGCGATCCTTTGAAGAGGCGCAGCCTTTGCTGCGTCTTTTCTCCAGCGGTTTCCTCCTCAGAAAGAAAGATTTTTGTGTTTTATTATGGAATTTCGGTAGATTTACACTTCCTTATTCCATGAAACACAATATTACGGTAGATATTTACTTAAAATATTAATTTTAATTAGGAATAAATATCCAGAGAATTCTAGAACATTTCGGAATATTCCGACTCGGCATTTAAACGGTTTTTAGAAAATGAAGCGGTTTTTTACCCGGACTCCAAATGAACTCTAATTACTGTCAAAATGACCGTATCGGTGCTTAGATGATGGCCCAGGGGTTGACTCAAGTGTTTCAGCTATCACTTGATGATGAACTTACGTACTGTTATAAATCGTTCAGCGTATCAGACATGCGGCCCAATCATCACTGGGTGGTTGGCGGGAGGTGTTGAAATGAGGTATCTACAACCTTTGATAGTCATAAAGGGATGCGCCGTGGCTGAATTCTTCACAAATAATCCTATCAATGATACGCAAGCAATAGACATGTGGTCGTTTCCAGATGAGGATATTTTACAAACCAGTACGGATTCTTGGGATCTTTACGTTGATGGGGCATCCAATTTGAGAGGATCACTACTACAATTCCAGGCAACTACAACGCCCCTTTAACAACGCTTATTCACGAAAATCACCATAGACGTTGTAGAACGTATGGCGTGAATTTTACTAAAATTAATTACAACGGTTATGGTTATATAACCGTTGTTATAAGTTTTAACAACGGGTCAAACATGCACAACCGTTGTTAATAATTTGGCGCAAAGTTAGTGAAAAGTAATCACAACGGTTATTTTTTAAACCCGTTGTTAAAACTTTTTAACAACGGTTTTTGTTTAACAACCGTTGTCAATACTTTCCATACTATAAACCACACAAACACAGATCAGCTACAGCCACAAAACACAAACCTTAACACAAACACAAACACAAACACACACTTTCTCATCGTCTCTTTCTCTCTTTCTCATCGTCGCTTTATCATCTCGCCGTCACTGTTCGTTTCATCGTCTCTTACTTTCTCTAATTATCAGGTAAATCTCGACGTCACTGTTGGTTTCATCGTCTTTCATCGTCATTATTTTCTTTTTCTAATTATTTCATTTGCATGTATGTGTTTTTATCGATCATTATGTTATTTCTCTAAGTATTATTCGCTTAATTAGCTAGTAAAACAAATTAAATAAAATAAAACAAAGAAGAAGCAAGATGATAGAGGGGAATGCATGATAAACTTAATTAATTACTTAATAAATATATATTTATATATATATATAAATACATAAATTAAAAAAAGAATTAAATTGATAAAAATGCAATTCTTATATTTTCATAGAGAGTCTTACTCTCTTCTATGATATCCATCCTCTCCTCCTTAGCTATTTGGAGGTTTCGTTCAGCAGTTGCTATATCGTCATATATCTGCAACAACTCCTGCTCTGTCAAGCCTTTTTTTTTTTGGCATCCTTGAGTGCGGATCGAGCATCCACAAGGTAGCTCCTGAAACTGTCCTCAATGTGGAGCAACCGGCGGATGAAACTGTTGTTGTTCTCGTTCATAGTAAGAGTCTTAAGGATGATATCATTCATTTTATTGATGAAATTTGGAGTTTGTTTGAAAGATTAATTAGGGTTTGGAGTTTGTTTTAGCAGTTAGGGTTTGGAGATAGTGAGATAATGGAATAGTGGTTGAGATAATGCATGTATTTATACTAAGTAATGTGTGGTTTGAGTTGTTTTTTAATTAATATATGTTTAGGAAGTTGTGCTATAATCATCATCATATCTCTCTCTGCTGCTTCAAATCTTATTATAACCCTTCTCATTCCATATATTGTCCATTCATATGCACAGGGATGACAGTAATAATGCATGCATCGGAATTATAACGGGCCGTAATTATGCATGCATCTAGTAATATTTAATTTATTTATTTTTATTTTTTAAAAACAAACAACAACGGTTATTGAGAAACAACCCGTTGTCTTTAGTTATAACAACGGTGTTTTATATTACAACCGTTGTTATAACTTTCCCACCAAAATTGAGTCACACTTTCCACAACGGGTTTTTATACTTAACCCGTTGTTAATAGTTTTAACAACGGGTTCCTTAAGAAAACCAACCGTTGTTAAAACCTTTTACAATGGACGCTTTAACAACGTCCACTTTTTTATATAACAACGGTTTTTAACCGTTGTTATAGCCTGTATCTGTAGTAGTGGATTTGGAATATGAGTGTTGCTCATATCTCCTGAAGGCGAGCATATACCAGTTTCTGTCAAACTCGATTTCGAGGTGACAAACAATGCAGCAGAGTATGAAGCTTGCCTCATTGGTCTACAAGAAGCAGTGAGTTTAGGCATCAAGAACCTTCACGTTCACAGGGACTCATCTTTAATCATTAACCAAATCACTGGATCCTGGAAAATCCGAAGTGAAAGTCGAGCACCCTATCAGGCTAGGATAGATCAGATTGCTCAATTTTTCGATCAGGTTACTTATTTACACCTGCCTCGTGAAGAAAATCAGTTTCCGGGCGCTCTTTCAAAACTTGCATCCTTGACTAATATGGCAGACAACATGGTTTAAATGCCTTTGTGCATCGAATGGCGGTCAGAGCCAGCCTATGTACACTTCCTTACAGATGAAGAGGAAAACCCTGGGGAACCTTGGTCTGGGGAACCTTGGTTTCAGGCCATTCTAAATTTCAAGCTTAATGGTACATATCCGCCAGATATGGATAAGAGAGGACAACGCATCATACGCCTACTTGCCTCTCAATACCTCCTCATGCAAGGAGAGTTATACAAAAGAAAACCACTTGGTGTCATCTTGCGTTGCCTTGATCATTCACAGGCACAGAAAGTAATGGAAGAAGTTCAAGATGGAGAATGCAATCCTCACATGAGTGGACCTATGATAGCAAAGAAAATTACGCGTCTAGGGTATTATTGGACGACAATGGAATCAGATTGCATCAAATACGTCAGGCATTGTCATAATTGCCAGATCTTCGGGAGTGTGCAACATGTTCCTCCCTCAATGCTATATACCATGACATCTCCTTGGCCATTTTCTGCTTGGGGAATAGACATCATCGGGAAAATCACTCCAGCTGGGACAGGAGGTCATTGTTACATTTTGGTAGCTATCGACTATTTTACTAAATGGGTCAAGGCAGCATCTTACATTAGCCTTACAGCCAAACATGTGGCAAAGTTCATACAAACCAATATCATTTGTCGATATGGTTGCCCACATGAAATCATCAGTGACAACGGGTCACATTTTCAGGCTGAAGCTGAACCGTTGCTAGCCAAATATAAGATCAAGCATCACCATTCCTCGCCATATAGACCTCAAACTAATGGCGCGGTAGAGGCCACTAACAAAAATATCGTCACGATCCTCAAGAAAATGATCGACAATTATCGCGATTGGCCTAGCAAAATACCCTTTGCGTTATGGGGATATTGCACTTCAGTTAGGACATCCACTGGGGCTACTCCTTTCTATTGGACTTACGGCATGGAAGCTGTACAACCAGTAGAGTTAGAGATCCCATCCCTACGCAATTTACTCGAAAGTCAAATTCCAGAAGCTGAATGGAATAGGGATAGGTATGATGAACTCATCCCCTTGGACGAACGGAGGCTATGCACATTACATAATGTGCAGACATATCAAGCACGTATCAAACAAGCCTTTAAGAAACGGGTCAAACCCAGAAATATAAAGGAAGGGGATTTGGTACTCAAGTCAGTAAGAGTTTCTTACCTGTCGATCCACGGGGAAAATTTAAACCTAATTGGGCAGGACCATTTTTAGTCAAGTTCATACTTTCAGGGGGTGCGGTTAAGATCACGGACCTAGGCGGGAATGAGTTTTCTAATCCGACTAACCTAGACCAATTGAAACGGTACTACCCTTAGAATAGGATAAAACGCGCCTCGCGTGACACACGTGCCGCTCTTGCGACACGAATTAAAAACGACCCCAAGCCCGCTAAAAATCTTATGACATTTCGCTCTTGCGTTTTGACATTTTGAGATTCTCATATCATCAAATAAATTGAATTGCATTTTCTTAGGAGTAAGTAAAGCACACGCTTATTTTTTTTTCTAAGTTCATTACAAGCTCTTGCTTTGAACATTTATTCTTTTACGGTTTTTTTTCGAACTACGTACATGGTTTGATTTCATATTTTCTAATGAATACATAGGCAATCCTTTACGGGATACAACCCGTCATTTCAAGATGTAAATAGAAGGACATTTGCATGTTGCATTTGAAATTCGACAAGAATAACTAAAGAAAATTTATAAGAGTTTCTTAACTAATAAATCATTTATTCATTACTCCTTAAATAATAGTAATACGTCAAATACATATAAATTAAAAATGCTGAAAATTAAAATGCTAGGCTAGGATTCTAAAAACCCCACCATTTATTATAACTCAAATAATAAATAATACTATTAAAAATGAGTAAGGCTACTCTTCCATTTTCTCCTTCCCTTTGTCGCCTTTATCACATTTTCGACCACGAGCGGGACACTCTTGCGTTATTTCCAACCTAATCACTAACGGTCGTTCTCGCGGTCTAGCTTTCCCATTTCGATCCACCACCATCTTCTCGGCAGGAGCATTCTTTGGTTTCTTCGACGGACGGACGACCCGATATCTAGCCTCTTCTTCCTCCTCAGTTAAGTACTTTTGGTTCTCCTTCGCCACTTCCCGGATCTTATAGTCTACGGGCTCGTGCTTCCTTAGCTTTTCACGCTCCTCGGGAGTGGTAGCTTTCCTCCACTGCAGATATGAGTCAGATACCCATAACGAGCCAACCGGAATGGGTATGAACCACATATTCCTTTGGGCCCAGCGAATTGCCCACTCTCGACAAGACTCCGAAGTATGCGCCAAGGCAGTTTGAGGGACGGTGTCTAGCTTTAGGATTTTCTGTCTTAGGCCCACTTGCCTCATCAATCTCTCCGGAAAAGTATAGACCATGAATTCCAAGTCGGGAACGCGAATTGACCGTGTCGGATCCAAAGACGATACTCCAGTCACCGATCTAAGATGCCACCATGGCATGATCCACCTAATCAAGGGCCCACCTTCACTCTTCAATTTATTTTTCCAATAATTGCATACTCGAGTGAAGTCCACCATGTATAGCCTCGTTCTCATCACAATTGATCGGGAGCGATATCATGTCACGTCAACTGGGGGCTCGATCAACCGCAGCCTTTCCATTAGCCAGATCTGCAAAAAGGGGACAAGAGTTAGTATCCAAAACCGGCCGAGAAAAAAAAAAAGAAAAAAAAGGGAAAGAAAGCGATCGAATAGGACAGAAAACGGGTTCCTACCTGTAAAATAATAGACTCCCAAGATAAGGATACTCGCGGTTCACCTTCCTATTGTCCAGTCCTAGAATGGTCTCCCCTAGAACTAAGCATGCTGGGCTCCTGCGCAGTTCCATTTGCTCCAATATGCCTAAAAAACGAGGGTCACCCCTCATCTCTTTGTCCACATGCCCTCGAAGGACATAGCAATGAAGAAGGCAAAATCCATAAGCTCTGCGCCTTGCCGCATAAGAGATAGTAGGGTCCTCCCTATTTATAAATCGATCGACAAATTCGAACATACGGACACCTTTTGAGGTCACAAGATGGTCTACCTCAGCCTTGGTCAATCCAAGCAAATACCTAAATTTATTTTTATAGCCTTGAGAGCTAGGGGATATAGCCGGAACACTTTCTGCGTCCTATCCTCCAACTGCAGCAATTTCTTCAGGAAAGGGACAAATTTCGCCTCCCGGGAAGGCAAATACATGAAAATTCGGGTGCCAATACTCATGACAAGAAAAAGGGCCTAATTACCTTCACTAGCTTAAAACTTATGATTGATCCTAAGTTAAAAGCACCCATGTCGTGTTTCTCCACATTCGTAAATTCATTCGTCCACTCCTTAATGCGATTTTCAAAGGCATCCATATTTTTTTTGGGTAAAATTTGAGAAGATATATGAGGTTTTATGTAATAAACGAAGTCAAGGAAGGGAGAATTGTGAGAATATAAGCTAAACTGAAGCCTCTATTTATACTATTCAACGTTTCCTAAATTCTGCCGAGAACCGACAAGCTGGAGAGAAGACGCAGCAAAAGTTGCGCCTCTTCGAAGGATCGCAGCTCTTGTTGCGCCTCTTCCCTAGGCTCTTTTCCTCGTTTGACAGCCGTGAGATCTTTCCTAATATGTTTTAGTTAAAGTTTCCTATTCCTATAGGGACTTAATGTTGGGAAATGTGTCCTCAACAATAGTGCGATCACATGATTTAAATATCATAATTAAATCTCATACTAAGAATACATGAAGGATGATTCTTTATACAGTCGACTGACCGTCATTAATCGGTAATGATTGGCTAACTAGAGTTTGACATTACTGTCGTATGACGGTGGTGGTCAGTTGATCACTTTAGGTCACACTTATAGGATGAGGCGCAAATAGATATTTAATTAATTGTATGCGATACAGATTAATTAATTCCTTAATTATGGGAGTGAAATTTTGCATCTTATTGTAATGTGATTAAATAAGATTAAATTTAGTAACTAAGTGTTATATTACTAAATTGGTTGAGGTATTAATATAAGTTTTGAGGTAGAGGTAATTAGTTATTTAAAGTTACAAGAAGTTGTAATTTTAACTAACTAGTATTTATGGGACCCATTATATGTTGATATAATGGTAGTATACTACTCAAAAAGTGGAGTGTATATTATATTATTAATTGTAATATTTAAGTGTTAAATGATTACATTAATAATTAAATATGTAAGATAGTTAAACATATGACTTATAAGCATTTGTGGGACAAATGACAAAAGGCAAAAATGGACCAAAAGTGATCCAATATTTCGGCCAAAACAAGAGAGCACAAGATGCTCTTTTGTCTTTGTTTGTTTTGATAAAGCATGATAGTGACTTGTCATATGAAGCTTTTATCATGCTATATCTTACACTAGTGTTCCCTATACACTACTTATTCTAAACAATAGCTAAAGACAAAAGGAAAAAGATTCCTACACTTGATGATGCCACCGGTTTTGGCACATAAAATGAGCATTTTTGTTGCTCATTTTTCTTGTTGTAGTCTTTGCTTGTTTTTGCTTATGCTTCTCTCTAACCTTCCTCACATGCAAGTTCATAAAACACTCTAAATATACTAATACTCATAATCTATTACTAGAGGTAGTAATACAAGAACATTAGTATTATTAAGGTAATATTTCTACTACATATCTAGTTAATATTAGTAGAAATTTTTTGGATTAATCTTGGGTGCAATTTATTGGAGTGGCTTCTATACTTGAAGTCTTAGGAGGATCATCCACAATATTTAGCTCAAGAACAAGTGAAGGAAGGTGACCTTACTTGTGCCCACATATTTCGAAACACCTAACAATGTAAGGAACATTGTTCTTCTTATAAATCTTTCATTTTGTTATGCATGCACTAGATCTAAAGAACAAATAATTAACAAGTTAATTAGTTCACTATTAGAGGAGTCTAATAATAGGTATATGAACCTAACACTTAATTCGGTAATTTTGATTAATTACCAAATTTATGTTTCCTAATCTTTTACGGGTTCGCTTTTCGAGGCAAAATCGACATTTTCGCCAAATACACACACTTACTCATTCTTTTTTTTTTCGGGGAATCATTTCACACCCTCTTTTCAAAAATGTTTATGACACACTTAGACATTTCTTTTAAATTCTTTTTTAGGGGGTAGCCCTCCCTACCATCCGATCGCGTCATTTTGTCCATTTTCGGGCACTTTTTTTCTTTTCGCGCTAATTTAGGCCTTCTTAATTCTTTTTGCTATATGTCTTGCTTGTGAATTTCAGCAGCATGACGGCGCAAACCGTCACATGCCAAACCTGTTTTTCAAAGCTAACCTGCATATACAACAAACACCCAAGCAGCAAAGGCACGCAGGCCGTCATATATACAACCAAAATGCAAAAATATACATCAAAATACGGGCTCCTGCCCAAAATGACATCCAAAATTTACGAATGTATAAACATAAGTCAGCACAAACTAGTCCTGACGAACCCTCAGCTCAGCCACTGTCGCCTCAAGGGCAGCGATCTCAGCATCTCTGGCCTCGAGCCCCTTCAGCAAACGGGTCGTCTCCTCCTTGGACTGCGCCAGCTCACGCTCTAGGTCATGCTCCCTCTACACAAAAAAATGGAGTGATACTTCACTTCCCAAAATTGGAGGTAATAAAAATAAAGACGGGTACAAAAGGTTCATACCTGCCGCCCCGAGCCATCTGTAAGGGCCTCAGTGGCTGTAGCTCGCAGCCGATTGGCCATCCTCCACAGCTCCACATGCCTGGATGGTGCCACCTTCATTCAAATCTGGACAAGGTTCAAGCAAATGCATTCCTATGTAATAAAGCATAAAATACTAAAGACATCCAAAGCTGGGGGCTTATCCTCCTCACAACGTGCTACCACTCATCCAAGCCAGTGTCAGTCACCGCCTCGCTGAAAGACTGGATCTCCGAGATCACCGTCATGTCCGCCGAGTCAGTGTACTCCAGCGTCTCTGGAAAAGCTGGGGGCTCGACGCCTGCCACCTTGATCTCCTACAAAACTCAAGTCGTTCATTATTCACTAATCATTCATCATTTATCAGATCTATCAAAGACAAGTAAACGGTAAATATGCTTACCACGATCGGCCAGTATGCTAGCCTCCGGTGAACAAACCAGTGTACTCCTCACCAGGGAGAAGGAGGGCATCACCACTCGCGTCAGCCAGGTCAGCTGCCCTCTCAGCCTCTGAAGGCTCCCTAAACATCGTCCGTTGAGGGTTTATGGGAACCGTAAAAGTGTCACGGGAGTACTGCAGAGTCAAACGCTCACCCAAATACCACATAGGCCCCATGGGTGTTGTCAACAACAACCTACTCGAACTCCGGGGACGAAGAACCTCAGCCACAAAGGCTGGAGCCCCAGAGTAGCTCTCCCAGGGCTTGGACACCCACTAAAGCAAGAAAATGAGGGGTCATTCCTGTGATCATCTCTAAATAAAGGAAAAATAAAGGAAAAATAAAATAAAGTTCGAAGACACTTACGCTCTCTAAACTCGGAGCATTCACGCCCCTCCGACAAACATCATAAGAAGGCCGTTGGCTCTTCTGACGACACACTACCCAGTCCCTCACGATGGGGTACGCTCTTGGTACGCCCTCCGCCCTCGTGGGCGCAAAGCCAGGAAAGTAAGAATACACCCACGCCTGCAGGAAAAATAATAATGATTACGAGTTATTTTCTACAAAAAATGATCTTTTATATTTTTAAGAAAGGTTCATACCTCCAAGAGGAGTCTAGGACCGACAGTGGCAGGAGAAGTCCCCTTCTCCATCAGCTCCGGATGGACCATGGCCCTCATATAGCGCGTGAGGACCGCAAAACTAGCAGTAACCCAGTCCCAACGACCTAGGCTACTCAAGTCAGAAAGAAACGGAAGAAGCTTCGTCGATAGCCTCTCCCCCTGTCTCTGAAGTAAATCGAAGACAAGAACCACCACAACCACAAACGGGCCCACTGTTCAGCAGCACAAGGTGGTGGTGGCACTATGCATCCATCCGTCTTTACTCTCGCCTGAACCCTACCACCAAAATAGTCTCTGACATAGGTACTCGACACCAAACCAGGAACCTGGGCCGCACTCGCAGCCAGGTTCCAGCCAACGAGACTCCTCGCCTTAGCCGAGTCTACTCTCATGGCCGCCGACGGCCACACCAACGGCTCCTCTCCATACGGAAGACCCAAGATCATGGCGTAGTCCTCCAAGGTGACCCCGATCTCTCCAAAAGGCATATAGAAAGTCGAGGTCGTATCCCAGAACCGATCAAGAAAGGCTCGAATCAAGCTAAGGTTAGCCCGAATCTTCCTCTCCTTGATCTCCCTCCAGCCTCGTACCAAGGCACCAAAGGCTCCCCGCTCGATGATAGGCTTCTCCTCCTCCGACGGCTTCCTAAAGGTGTTTATCATCGTCGTATAACCAGAGAAGGACCTCATATTCCCAGCCTCCTGCGTCAATTAAAAAGAAAGCTTTCTGATGAGAGTGTCGTTGGGGCTCTCAATCAAACACATTTATATTTCTCAACAAACAACTATTTAGTGGTTAAGTCATGGTCGATCCACGGGACGGGGGTACTCAAGTTGTTCAATCTAATTATGGTTGTACTTAGGGTTGTCACAATTGAAATAGGTTGATGATTCTAATCTAATAGAAGCAATGGAAAGTAAACAAGCAACAAAAGGAAGGATGTAAACGAATGAATAAAAATTCTAGGATATCATGGGTTCATAAAGGATTCATGGGAGTTGATCTTACAAACATGTTCTCAATTATATAGCAAGCACTTATTATTGTGATGGGATCGAGTTGGTGTATAAGCTTACAATCCCTAAGAAGGTTTGGGTCCCGGAGCCGAATTGTTAGATTGTACAACACCTACAAGTCGACTTAATCCTTCCTATTCAACTATATGCATGGTCTAATGAGGCTCGATTTGGTGTATAAGCTTACAAGCCTCATTGAAAAGATAGGTTATGGGTAAAAAATGCAAGGATTCATAGGCTCGCATTTCATCAAACATAACATGTGCATAAGTTGAAATCACAACAAGCAAGCAATTTAATTATGAAAACATATTAGATTAAGCATGAATCATTCCCCATGTTTGTTTCCCCTAATTCTCCATTAATCCTAGCTAAATGACTACTCACTCATGATCAAGTTTAACAAGTTAATAAGGTTGTCAATCATACTAACAAATCAAAACATGATGAATAAATGATGTGATTAACAATAATTAAACAAGAGTAGAAGAGATTATACCTACTTGAGATGATCCAAATAATAAAGCAAAGAATAAAAGAAGAGAACTGATTGATTGATGAAGAGTTGTCAATTCTCCAATAATAACCCAATAATCTTCAATTACCCAATAATAATAAACTTGAACAATGATTAAGGAAAGATTAATATGCAATTTTGTGGAATAATTGAGATTAATCTATTCTAATATACTCCTAATGAAAGCTTAATCTAATCTAAGAGAACTTGGTCCTTTGATTATTACAAATGGAGTATATATAGTGGCGCATCATTAGGTTAAGCAAGGGTAGATTAGTAAATAACAATGCTAAGTGTTGAGTACGGAATTGCAAGTCCCGAGGGATATGCGCGGATCATGTAGCAAGGAAAAGCATTATGGCAAGCAATCCGCTCTTCCTGACTGAAAAATACGCAACCTGAGCCTCAACCCGAGCGGGTTGAGCTGTATCCCGCTCTACTTGAGCTTGACCCGCACGGGTTGAGCTGCTGTTTCCCTTTTTCTTGCATTTAAGCCTATGATGCTTCTATATATTCTTTATTCCTACTTCCTTGGTCATCATTCTTGCCTCCTCTTCATACTAAGTCCATCCAAGACCGTCAACAAGCTTTCGAACACGCGCGAGAGACGGGAATTCCGCCTCATTATCTCCTTTCCTATAAGACATATAAAATGCACTAGGAAAGCAAAATAGAAAGAATTTGATGGATAAAATGGCCATGAAATATTATAATAGTATGCAAAATAGGTTTAAATAAGGGACTAAATGTGCGCAATTAAGAGTCACATCAAACATCCCCAAACTGAACCTTTACTCGTCCCGAGTAAAGAGGTGACTAAAACTAGACCTTTATTTAAACTATCCTAATAATATAACCGATGTGAGACAATTAGCGGGTCTCACTCCGCCCCTTCAACTCACAACAAGACATCCATGAGGTAAGATGCCTTCTTGCAAGGCAAGGTGGGGCTTGCCATAATGGCGATACATCCAAGCATTAAGCACACAAAACAAGTAATGGATGCATCTACAAAAGAATAGCCACTTTCCTCATCTAAGTGGCGGAAATCATCTACAAGGGAAGCAATTTAAGGGTACACACTCCATCATAGATATTGTTTCTCCAAACTACTAAGTCTAAAAGGATACCAACAAATCACCTCCAAGTTATGTCAAACTAGAGTACTTTTGTCCTCAATCACTAAATGCTTTTGTCAAGAGTAGTCTCCTTATGGTGTCAGAAACACTGTAGGATCGCGGAATTCCCCTTCTTGCCTAGACAAGAAGAAGGGTCGTCCCCTCTCTACCCTGCACAAAAGTGGATTCGATGGAAAAAGGGATCAATATGTTTGCTTTTATTGTTGTTATTCCCCCCCCAATTTCTTGTGGAATTTGACATTTGAGAACACTTTCTTTTTGCCATTTCTTTTGATGTTTGGCATTTTAATACTTGACAACTTTCAATTTTTTTGCATTTTCTTTTAAACATTTTCGAAGCTACCCCATTTGTAGTGAGGGTGCTTATATTTGAAGCATAAGAGTTCTTATTTTTGGTACTCCTCTTTTCTTTGATGCAAATTGCAAACTTTTTGACTTTCATTTCAATGCTTGAACTCAAATTTGAACAATTTTTGTGTCCATTCCCTTTTGTTGACAAAATGTGGTAGAATGTGGAAGATGGTTGCATGGTTTCAAGGGTAACCTTGGAATAAACGGTAGCGAAGGAGTTATCACACCACAAGGTACTCTTGACTAGGCCTTAATCCATGGGTCAAAGGATACTAGCATGAAACATCCTAGGGTGTTTTACAAGTATTCTAATGAGCAAAGTCTTAAGAAGAAAAAGTATCTACAAGGGCCTTATATACACTTGTCAAGCTTCCCAAATAGGCATTTTCACAAAAAATTTCTAAACATGCAACTACATGACATGATGTAACTAATATGTATACAACTCTAATGCATATGCTTCTATCAACTATTATGCCATATAATCTAGATGCAACTCCTAACAACACATAGATACACAAACCGCAACAACAAAATACACCACATCATCCTTGACATGTAAGCCCATCCTCCTCATATGAATAATGAAAAAGAAATGGAAGGGAAATAGGGATTAGAACGATCATACCAAGCGGTCTTCATTTCCCTTGCCAATGCCTCAAATGTAGTGTTGTATCTATGTGAGAAGAGAACGAAAAACACAAGTATATACGATTCTACACTACTAAATTAAAGAACATGTTTTTGAGTTTTTGAAATTTTCAAATTTTTATGGATTTTGTTTTAATGAAATTAAAGAACTTTTTTTTGGGATTTTTCGAAATTTTTCAGTTTTTATGCATTTTGGAATATAAATTCCCATCCCCCACTTTATTTTGGACATTGTCCTCAATGTACATGTAGGAGTAGGAATGAAAAAGAAATACATGTTTTTGGATTTTTAAAGTTTAATGAAAATTGAAGTACAAATGCATTGATATGAATGAATGCATGCTTTAACTAAATGCAATTTTATATGAATATATAACAAATAAATGCAATCTAAGCTACACTAAATTATGCATGTTCTTCACCTATGATCAAACCTCCCCAAACCGATTTAAGCATTATTTCTAGTGTAGAAAGGAATAGGTTTGGTCATTAGTGACTATGTATGAATTCTAGTCTATATGCAACTAATTACATGAATCATGTGAAATATAATACAATGCAAACTAATCTAATCATGTAAGATATATTACAATGCAAACTATACATGAGAGATAGGGGAAGAAAGGGTCTTACAATCACGATCTCAATCAAAGCCTCCATCATTAAGGCTATCATCATCTTCACTTTCTTCTTCTTCCTCTCCTCCTCTTTGGTCATCTTCATTCATGCCTTGGTTTGGGAACACAAGGTGTGGTTGCACCCAAAAAGGCCTAGGACCATTAGGATCAATAAACCCTTGTTGCGCCATATGGCAGTATTTAGGATAAAGGGCCAAATAGTTGTCTTCTTCCCCTCGATGGATCCTAAAATCCATGTTGCTCATCATACCCATCAAGATATCCATGGCCGATGGTGGGGTGTCGGGAGGAGGAGGAGGAGGTGAGTAGGGTCGGTAGACATGGGGGTATGGAGGTATCTCGGCATAAAAGGGCCGAACACCATGAAGGAACGGTGGAAACCCAAGGCTTGGACCTTGGGATAGTGATGGTGCATGGGAAGGAGTAGAAGGTGCCTCCTCACGTCTCCTAGGTGGTGGAGCCGTAATCCTCTCAATGGGGAGGAGGTAGCTCGGCATAGGTGCAAGGTAGCTCGACCTAGGCGTGGTAGGAGGAAGGTCCCAACAAGGAAGGGTGAATGTAGTGATTCCCTTGGTGTACCAATCAATGCCTCCCAAATCATTATACTTGCACCATTTGTGATGCCTAAAGATAGCCTTCTCATCAAGCAAAGTATCTCCAGGTAGAGCCACATACCTCTCATCATCATTAAACCCCGGAAATAAAACATTGGCCATCCTAGTCACAAGACCACCCATCACAATTCCCTTTGACTTTGTCGCACCCTTTGCTAGATTTTGAAACCGGACAAGTAATTCAAGTGCGGGATTAATGTTATACTTTGGCAAACCTTGGACATTCAAATATGACTCAAGAAAAGTCATGGCAAGTTGACTCATACTTCCCGTGTCACTCCTACCAATGATAGTCCCCGCTATAAATTGATGCCACACTCTAATAACCGGATGATGAATGTAAAAGGCATGACACCTCTTAAAACCATTTAATTCCAACCCGGTGATCACCCTCCACAAGTGTGACTCCGTGAACCCCACGGGTTTCTCAAGGTTGGTCTCGGGTATCACAAGTCCAAAAATTTCACCAAAGGTACCCAAATGTATTTGGTGGGTCTCATTACACAACCTAAATTCCAAAGACACCCCATATCTTTCTCCTTCAAAAACTTTGAGACTACACAAGAATTCCAAGGTGAGGCTAAGATATGTTTCCTCATGCATATTAAATAAAGTCTCAAGACCTATTCCTCTAAATAAAAACTTGGTTTGTCCTTCAATGCCAAGTTTATCCAAAATTTGACGACAAATGAAACGAGTAGGCTCGAATTCCTTATCTAGTAGTTTCACAAATCGCCTCTTATGCTCATTTTTTATGAATACTACCTTCGGGAAATCATCAAGTTGCTCTACCTCCGGTACTAGCTCCTCTTCTTGTATTTCGAACTCCGGTGGAGCATTAGAATTACTTCCTTTTCTCCTCTTTGACCCCTTAATAGTAGTAGTCTTACTCTTGCCCCAAAAACTCATTGTTGTAGTCTTGAAATCCACCAAGTATCACTACTCAAGAATGCTTCAAATCTCCACAAATAAGAGCCAAACAACCTTGAAAATGCCTTACTAGAACACTAGAAGCATTGAAGTGAAGCTAGAAGGCAAAAATCAAACCCGAAACACAATTGTAGCTCACGGATTTTTGGAGCTCCAATTTTTAAAATGATGAAAATGGGTGATTATGAGTATGTAGAAGGTTGGAAAGTTGGTTTTTATTGTGTAGAAATGGATTAGAATGATTTTTAGAGTAATTTGATGGTGATTTGGTTGGATTTGATGGTTATTTGAGTGATTTTTGTGAGTTGGGGTTGAGCTTGAAGGTAGAAGATGAAGATGGTAGGTGAGATTTGAGTGTAGAGCAAAGTTGTGGCTGAAATAAAGAGCATACACGGGTTAGTAGCTGAACACGGGTGGGTTAAAGGTGATCTTCCCGGATTCCTGAGCAAATTCTGCAAATTGGAGCTGAAACCGCTCGGGTTTAAAATGACACGCTCGGGTTGGCAGTGGACACGCTCGGGTTGAACTGAACCCGCGCGGGTTGGGAGCTGGGATCCGGGTTTTCTTCAGAATCCGCGCAGATTCTTGGTCAGAGAGCTCTTTCTTTTTTTCTTGTCTTTCAATCCGAACGGGTTGGACTCGAGATGCGCAGATTTCAAAAAAATTTCGACCCAACGCCTTTTTAATGATAACAAAGGTGCTCACAAGCCCAAATTCTCCATTTTATTCATTTCTTTACATTTTTCATCTTCTCCTTTTCACTAATTTCCTTCAAAAATCTCAATTAAAATATGAGATCCATCCCTTTCATCTCTCATGCAATTTATTAAATGAATGGAAATCTACACTAAATGCATATATACAAATCAATGGTTATTGAGGAACTCCATTAAACCAAACATTGTCAATAAACAATTTCATAGGAAGTTATCACTAGCACTAAAAGCACGTAGAAGTCGGTCAAATTTTTGGGAGTGAGATATAAATAGGCATGAATAACAACACAAGATTATGCAATGAAATAATGCCCAAGCAATAGACCGAACAAGCATGTGAAGAATGTTATGACAAAAATTATAAGAGATGTGATGGATGGTAGGGACATGAAATGGGTAGTTGGTTGGAAATTCACTCAACTTGTCCTCCAAATAGTCAAAATCACCACATTCAATGCAAGTACTCTTACTCTCATCCAAGGTGACTTCAATGGTGTCTATTTGGGGTTCCAAAATGTCCTCATATTCCTCATCCCAACAAGGACCATTATCAAAGGGGTTGTCATAACAAGGCTCACCAAGTTAAACACAATTGTCTCCCTCTAATATGTCATCCTCAAAGGGTGAGTTTTCTGATGTGATCAATATTTGAGCATATTTAGTCCCCGAATTAGCCTCGTTCCTATGCTTTTTAGTGCATATTTAGGTCATATACTATCTTTAGTCCTTTGTTTTGCATATCCTTTGAGGTTTTGTTTCCTTGGTAGGAGAGGAGTGCAAACCTTGCATTTTCATGGCAAAATAGAGCTAAATTGATCGAATCTAATGACCAAGCATCAAAGAGAAGACAAGACTAGAAGGCCTTTGTACATAATGTAGTAGATGGGCAATGATGAAGAAGATCCTTGCATCCCCGACTAAATCCCAGAGGATTGTTGGAAGAAGAAAAGAAGAAAAGGAACTGAGCCAGGATCTGCTCGTCCCAACACTCGGGAAGCCTGTCCAGCAGCCTCCCAGGACGCTCGTCCAAGCCGCCCAGACGCCCGTCCAGCAGCTCCCCAATCCGCCCGTCCCGACCCTTGGACGCTCGGATTATGCTCCAGAGGGACACGTCCTCTTCTTCCCTCCATTCAAGATGCGCATATTTTTGAAAGACTAGCAAAAAGGAGACCCGCATCTTTTCTTGAGAGGAGCGATTCCTCAAGGACTTAATCGTCATTTAAGCTCTTAGTAACCCTAATTTTTGCACCTAATCCCCACTATAAATACCTCATTAGTCTAATTAGGTTATCATGCTCTTCTTATCAATCTTTAGTGTAGTTTATATCATTCTAATCTCTTCTTAATATTGTAATCAACTTCTAATCAAATATTAATACAAATCTCATTTCCTTAATTTCTCTTTTGTTCATCTTTTATTTTGGGTAATTGAAGATTATTTGCGTTTATTGGGAGATTGACAACCTTCCATCAATCATCAAGTACTTCTTTTATTCTTTGCATTATTATTTTGGAATCATCATTAGGTATAAATATCTTAATCCCTTTTTAATTATTGTTAATCATCTTCATTTATTCATCATGTTTTGCTTTGTTAATATGATTGACAACCTTGTTAACATGTTAAACTTGATAATGAGTGAGTAGTTTCCTTAACTAGGGTTAATGGGTAATTAGGGAAAACCAACATGGGAGATTATTCATGCTTAATTTAATATGTTTTCATAATTTATTTGCTTGCTTGTTGTGATCTCAACTTATGCACATGTTATGTTTGATAAAACGCGAGCCTATGAATCCTTGCATTTTTTACCCATCACTTACCTTTTCAATGAGACTTGTAAGACATAAACCAACTCGAGTCTCATTAGACCATGCATATATTTGAGTAGGGAGGATTAAGTCGACTTGTAGGTGTTGTACAATCTAATCGATTCGGCTCCGGGACCCAAACCTTCCTAGGATTGTAAGATATAAACCAACTCGATCCTATCACAACAATAATTGCTTGCTTATAATTTGAGAATATGTTTGTATGATCAATTCTCATGAATCTCCTATGACCCCATGACACCCTAGTGCTTTTAATCAATTATTTACATCTCATTTTAGTCATCTTGCTTGTTTACTTTAATTGTTATTTAGTTTAGTGATCTTCTTATCTCAACCCAAATTGTGACACCCCTAGACACCGCTACTTGCAATCGAAAATCCTACATCAATACCCGTCCCTTGGGATCCGACCTTTACTTGCCTCTTTACTAATAATAGAGTTGTTTGTGAAGTTATAAATATTGTTTTGGTCTAGGTGCTCCTAACGACAAGTAACCGAAATCTAAGCTCAAAGCGGACGCGACCAAAAATGACGCCGTTGCCGGGGACGGTGTTAACGTGATTTGATTTTCTTTGATTGTTATTAGTTGTGTCTTTCTTTGCCTTGGGGAAGTAAAACTCCTCAAGGTTTGTTCTAATTGTGTTCGAGTTGTTTGATATTTTGCATGTCTAGAAGATCACAAGGTAACTTGTTACCCATTGATCACGAAATTGAAAGGACTTTGACAACCAATAGAAGACTTGCTAGGAATAATTTGAGAGGTATTGGTGAGGTTATAGATATTCAACCAAACACTATTGAGTTCATCAATCCTTTTGCAAGAGAAGGCGAGGAGAACCCAACACAAAATCAATCACATAACCAACCCACAATGCCTAAGTTTTCATCACATTCCGTACCAACCGAAGAGAACCTACCCAATGGTACTCCCACACCACAACACTTAACCGGAAATTTCATTGCAAAATCCGCATTTATCCAATTAGTCGAAAGAAGCCAATTTGGGGGGATGCCTAGTGAAGACCCTCATTCCCATATGGAAACTTTTTGTGACTATTGTGATGCGATTTCACAAACCGGAGTGACTCAAGACCAAATTCGATGGGTCTTATTTCCTTTTTCACTAATTGGCACCGCAAAACAATGGTTGAAAAGCCTTGATAAAGCTACTCTTGGAATTGACTCTTGGAAGAAGTTGGCTCTAGCTTTCTACAAAAAATTCTACCCTCCGGAAAAGACTAACATGCTAAGAGCTCAAATTACGGGTTTTAAGCAAAGGGATGAAGAATCTTTGTATGAAGCTTGGGAGCGATTCAAAGGAATTTGTCGCTCATGTCCTCATCCTGGACTTAGCGAGTGGTTCTTGGTACAACAATTTTGGAATGGTCTTTATGAAGACTCAAGAAACATTCTCAATATGGGATCAAATGGTATGTTCACCGAAGTTGACGATAATCAAACTTGGAACAAGATTGAGGAAATGGCGGTCCATAATTCACAATATAGTAGACTTCGCAAGGCTACTAGAGGTGGAAAGCATGAAGTGGACTTTATTACTCAATTGGGTGCTCAACTTAGTGCTCATATTGATACCATCAACTTGAAGTTTGAGAAGGCTATGGCTAAACTTGAAGAAGCCTCAAAATCACCAAAGCATCATGTTAATGCCATGGTAGCATCTTCATCAATCCCAAGTGGGATATGTGAGAATTGTGGAACTTTGGGACAAGACCAAAGTGAATGTAGGGGAACAAATGAACAAGTGAATGTTTTTCAAGCATACAAAAGTGGTACCCCTTATTCCAACTATTACAATGAAAACACCAAATTCCACCCAAATCTCTCATACAAAAGCCAAAATGTTCAAAACCCTCAACCAACATACACCCCACCTCCCATGAGAAACCAAAACCAAAGACCCTTTTTCAACCAAAACCAAGGTTATCAAAATCAAACTCCATACAATTAACAAAATGACCAAGATTTTGATGTTCAAAAAGCAGTCCTCCAAATGCAAAAGAATCAACAAGAATTTTTCACTCAAATGCAAAAAGATAGCCAAGCAAAAGACATCACCATCAACAACATCCTAGCCCACACAAAAATGTTGTAAACTCAGTTGACCCAACTAGAATCTTCAAACTCTCAAAGACAAAAGGGGCAATTACCACCTCAAAGTAATCCCCCAAGACATGAAACGGTTAGTGCCATTCACTTGAGGAGTGGTACGAAATATGAAGGACCAAAGAAGCAAGTTGAGGATGAAGTTGTGGAAGCTAGTGACAAGGAAAGAGTTGTGCAAAACTCTAGGGAAGAAGAAGCCACCAATCAAGAAGTTTCAAAAAAAAATGAAGAAAAGGCCAAGGAGAAGGAACCCATTGTGATTAGGCTTCCATTCCCGAGTCGTCAAGCTAAGCCTAAGTTTGATGACCAACTTGGAAAATTCATGGAAA
This sequence comes from Silene latifolia, assembly GCF_048544455.1. Classification (NCBI taxonomy): domain Eukaryota; kingdom Viridiplantae; phylum Streptophyta; class Magnoliopsida; order Caryophyllales; family Caryophyllaceae; genus Silene; species Silene latifolia. The sequence goes on along the minus strand of NC_133537.1, from coordinate 126,672,904 downwards.
TTGTGAAGAATTTAGAAGTCTCGATTCCTTTCACGGAATTGATCAATCACGTTCCGGCCTATGCAAAGTACATGAAGGACATCCTTACGAAGAAGAAATCAATCCGGAAGCTTGAGACTATTGCCTTCACTAAGGTGAGTAGTGTCATCCTTCAAGGGAGTTCACCTCCAAAACTCAAGGATCCGGGAAGTTTTTACATTCCATGCATTATTGGTGACACTACAATCAACAAACCTTTATGTGACCTTGGGGCAAGTGTTAGTGTCATGCCATATTCGGTTAGCAAGAGGCTAGGAATGGGAGAACTCAAATGCACCAACATCACGCTTCAAATGGCGGATAGATCAACAAAGACACCTTTAAGGGTATGGGAAGATGTTCCCGTGAGAATTGGAAAATTCTTCATCCCGGTGGATTTTGTCATTGTTGACATGGAAGAAGACTCCAACATTCCTATTATCTTAGGAAGACCTTTCTTGCACACCGCGGGAGCGGTGATCGATGTAAATCATGGAGATCTCACCCTTGAAGTGGGAGATGAAACCATCACTTTCAATCTTGACAAGACCATAAGAGCTCCCCGATTGCATGAGCCATGTTTTATGGTTGATCACTATAGCCGGAAGGATGATAGGAAGAAGTTGGGATTTCAATGGAAAAATAAAATGGATGATGCTCCATCAAAAAAGCAAGGAAATAGCAATAATAAGAGCTTGAAAAGCTCACCCATGACAAGTGAAGAAGATGGCCCCATTGGCCAAGACAAGAAAGAAAGAGAGTTGTCTCTATCAACTCAAGAAACTTTCAATGATCAAGTAGACGAAGTTTGCGGGTTTTGGGATAATGAGTTCGAAGATATTCAATCCCTATATTGGTAATGCTATGAACCAAGACCATCATGGAGAACAACAAGTGCAAAAATCTATTGAGGACCTTTATCATGATAATGAACAAGCTTTCGACTACTTCTTTAAGGTGTTGAGTAACATCAACAACACCTTGAACATGCCCCCTTAACATCTCACATTGGATGAGGGTTTGGTGGAGTCCTCCCTAAACCACCATTTGTAAATATTCTAACTCCCTAACTTGTATTTCAATTTTACATTGCATTCTTTGTCATTTTGAATTTATTTTTGTGCCTTGATCAAGATATTCATCATTTTGAGAGAAGTGAGGGAGGGACTTATGATTTTATTGATGTGTAGTGCTTTACCTTAGTATGGGGATAGCAATTGCCTAGGCTATTCATGCCTTTGTAGTGCCCCTACAATGAAGAACACGAGAATTGAAGAATGAAAATTACACGGGTTACGAAGTACCCACGGATGGACCTGAATCCGTGTGGTCAAGGAGGAATCCAAGAGTCCAATCGGACAATCCGCTTGTCCTGAAGAACCCGAGCATCCAAAGTCACCAAACGCTCGTCTGGTAGTGCTGCAGAATACAAAAAAATGGTCTGTAAGAGAATCCGAGCGTCTCAGCTGAGAATCCGCTCGTCTCATTCTGGACGGCCGTCCTTCACGAAAGACGCTCGTCTTTTTCAGTAGCAAAAATCTGGGGATTTCTCTGTAAAGGAATCCGAGCGTCCCTCCAGAAAGACGCTCGTCCCTCCACAAAGAATCTGCTCGTCTTAGAAGCAAGACGCTCGTCCTGTGGCGTCTTTTCCTGGATTAAACATTGAAGAATCCGCCCGTCCCGATGCATGGTCCGCTCGTCCTCTGCTGCGTTTTCAAAAATAACGGTTGATTTAAACCCATTTTCTCCCATTCATTCTCATTTCTTCAACATACAAACACTACCCACTACCCAAAAACCCCCAAAAACCCTCACCCTCCCCATCAACAAAACCAAATCTCCTCAACCAAATTCAATCAAATCAAATCCAAACTTCCTCACAACAAAAATTAATCACTCCTTTTGCAACAATAAGTGATTCAAACACCAAAATCTTCAACCTTTGAGTTAATTTTTAGGATACAAAACAACATTCATCCTAAATCGATCTTGGTATCACTAAAAATTGAAGATTTCAATCTTTCATTGGTGTAATCAAGCAAAGGAGAATGGCAAGAACTAAAGGAGGTAACAAGGCACCCCCAAAGAAGACACTTTCCAAAAGGCAACAAGCTCTTCAAGCAAAGCAATTGTCAAAGGCATTGGTAGTCCATGAAGCGAGGTTGGAGGTTCAACAAGGTCCCCCTATAGAAGCTACAACATCAACAACTCCGGTCATTGAGCAATTATCCAATTATCTGGAGGTAACTTTCACTTCCGACTCTCATAGGGAGAAATTCATTCTCTTTGCTAAGAAAACCACCATGCCTACTAAGTTTATTTGTGAAGATGCATTGTCAAAATTGGGTGTTCTTGAACAAACCAAAACCTTCTTTGAGTCTATGGGATTGGGTAAATTGTTTACAATGAAGGAATTGACATACCCCTCCCTCCCCTTGGAATTTTTAAGTTCTTTGAAAGTCACAAGGGTGGAGACTCGAACCAACATCGAATTTCGTCTTGAAAATGTTGATAGACGCATAACTTATGGCGAATTGGGTAAGATATTAGGCCTTAGTGATAACCCGAAATATACAAAGACTCCTATCAAGTATGACCCCGCTCCTCTTTGGATGGCAATTTCTGGGAAGAAATTCGTGCGTTTTCATGATTGTCGTGCTCTCTTAGTCCACTATCCGGGCATTAGAGTATGGCATAAGGTCATTGGGAATACTTTGATAGCTAGAAATGGCACAAATCACCTTACCAAACTCGATTATATTCTTCTTGAGTCGGCCTTGAACATTGGGAGGGAATTTACCAAGCCATACAATGCTCTAAGACTTTTGGTTGAACGATGGCTTAATGTCGATTGTGGCAAAGAAGGCACCGCCTTTATAATAAATGGAGGACTAGTTACCCATTTGGCTAGGCATTTTAACCGGGATTTCAACAAAAACAACACCTATGTGTCGGTTAAAGAAGGCCATCTTGTTGATATGGACACCATGATTCACAAGTTCAAGTGGGTCAAGCACGACACTCTTGACGACAAATATGGGTGGTTAACCAATGAAGCTAGATCTTTCACCTTGCCTTCCAAAATTTGCCGATTGAATGTTCACCGACCGAACTACCTTATCCCACTCTCCGAAGAGACCGAGTATATCATTCAACAACAAAGAGGCGAAATTGTCGAGCTCTCCTCCTCCATTATCACCCCACCTTACCCATTTGAATACCAAGAGTTCAAACCCAAGGATGTCGAAGTGGGAAATGATTACTTGACACTACTCATGAGGGAAATGCACAAGCAAGCTTACAATGATAGAGTGGATGCTTACAAGGCCCAATATCCGCCCCTCCTACATCTAGCTAGGCAAGGACTTCTTGGTCCGTCTTGTCCTTTGCCTAGTTGGGCGGATAGGCAAGTATTATTTCCTAGAATTCCTAGTGGTAGTAGACCGGGTGGAGAGGAGATGGTTGTTGAAGAGGGTGGTGTTCAAGAAGAAGAGGTTCAAGAAGAAGAAGCTCAAGAAGAGGAAGAGGAAAGTGAGGAAGAACAAGCAAGTGAAAGTGAGAGTGGACACGATTCCACATCTATGGAACTTGATGATACCTCAAGAAAGGAGGATTATGATGATGATGATGATACGATGGGTGAAGATTAGCAAACTTTGGAGGCTCCTACATTCTTGCACCTCCATTATGGTTTGTCTACTTCCCTTATTTTTATTTTATCTTGATCATTTATTTTGTGGAGTCCTAGCAACATTGGAGGACTAACACCTTGGCTTCATTAAGGTGTTCTTTATCTTTGTTCCCAACTTGTAAAATCCAAAATGATAATCTTTAGTTTCATGCATTGCATTCCATGTGCATAAACTCCCCCGAAATTCAAGACATTAGAAATAATGTCTATTTTGGTTTGGGGAAGTCCATGCATATGCATTGGGAGCTAATTTAAATTATGCTCTCCGCCATAACAAAAACACATGCATCATGTAGTGTAGCCTAGTATAATTTTCATTTAGTTTAGAAATCATGCATATTCATTGCATAATTTCCAATCGTATTGGCCATTGAGGACAATGCCCATACTAGTGTGGGGATGGGAAATTCTAACTTGAATTTTATTCAAAATCCAAAAAAATTAAAAATTTCGAAAAACCCAAAAAAATTGAAAAAATCAAAAACATGTTCATTCCTTTTTAGTGTAGACTTGTATATATTGTTTTGTATATATTGTGTTTGTTCATCCTTGTTCACATTAATTGACTACGCCACATCCGAGACATGAGGATATTGAAGACCGCATGGTATGATCTTTCCAATCTCCTTTTTCCTCTTTATGTTAATGACTATGTGGCTTTATTTTGATTGATGCGGTAAAAACAATGTGAATTTAGGACTTGCATTTAGGTTATTTGGCATATTAGTTGGTAGAAGTATATGCATTAGGATGTATAAATGTTAGTTGCATCATGGCATGTAGTTTGCATGTTAGAAAAATTTTGTGAAACCGTCTACTTGGGAAGCTTGACAAGTGTATATAGGCCCTTGTAGATACTTTTTCTTGTTAAGACTTTGCTTGTTAGAATACTTGTAAAACACCCTAGGATGTGTCATACTAGTATCCTTTGACTCATGGATTAAGGCCTAGTCAAGAGTACCTTGTGGTGTGATAACTCCTTGGCTACCGCTTATTCCAAGGTAACCCTTAAAACCATGCAACCATCATCCATATTCTACCACATTTTGTCATCAAAAAGGGAATAGGCACAAAAATTGTTCAAGAATTGAAATGAAAAATCAAAAAAGTTTGCAATTGCATCAAAAAGAAAAGAGGAGTAACAAAAATGAAAACTCCTATGCTTCAAAAAAAAGCACCCTCCCTACAAATGGGGTGACTTTGAAAATGTTCAAAAACAAATGCAAATGCCACAAGACATTGGGGGGAAAAACAACAACAAAAGCAAACTCCCAAATGCAACTCAAGTTCTATTGATCCCTGTTCCATCGTATCCACTTTTGTGCATGGTAGAGAGGGGACGACCCTTCTTCTTGTCGAGGCAAGAAGGGGAATTCCGCGATCCTCCAGTGTTTCTAACATCATAGGGAGTCTATTCTTGACAAAAGCATTTAACGATTAAGGACAAAGGTAACCTAGCTTGACACAACTTGGAGGTGATTTATTGGTATCCTTCTAGGCTTAGTAGTTTGAAGAAACCGTATCTATGAAGGAGTGTGTACCCTTGAATTGCTTCCCCTTTAGATAATTTCCGCCACTTAGATTAGGAAAGTGGCTATTCTTTTATAGATGCATCCATTACTTGATTTTGTGTGCTTTAATGCTTGGATGTGTCGCCATTTTGGCAAGACCCACCTTGCCTTGCAAGAAGGCATCCTACCTCATGGTTGTCTTGTTATGAGTTGAAGGGACGGAGTGAGACCCGCTAATTGTCTCATGTCGGCTACATTAGTAAGATAGTTTAAATAAGGGTCCTAGTTTCGTCACCTCTTTACGCGGGACGAGCAAAGGTTCGGTTTGAGGATATTTGATGTGATCAATATTTGAGCATATTTAGTCCCCGAATTAGCCTCGTTCCTATGCTTTTTAGTGCATATTTGGGTCACTTACTATCTTTAGTCCTTTGTTTTGCATATCCTTTGAGGTTTTGTTTCCTTGGTAGGACAGGAGTGCAAACCTTGCATTTTCATGGCAAAATAGAGCTAAATTGATCGAATCTAATGACCAAGCATCAAAGAGAAGACAAGACTAGAAGGCCTTTGTACATAATGTAGTAGATGGGCAATGATGAAGAAGATCCTTGCATCCCCGACTAAATCCTGGAGGATTGTTGGAAGAAGAAAAGAAGAAAAGGAAGCTGAGCCAGGATTCGCTCGTCCCACCACTCGGGACGCCCGTCCAGCAGCCTCCCAGGACGCTCGTCCAAGCCGCCCAGACGCCCGTCCAGCAGCTCCCCAATCTGCCCGTCCCGACCCTTGGACGCTCGGATTATGCTCGAGGGGGACACATCCTCTTCTTCCCTCCATTGAATATGCGCATATTTTTGGAAGACTAGCAAAAAGGAGACCCGCATCTTTTCTTGAGAGGAGCGATTCCTCAAGGACTTAATCGTCATTTAAGCCCTTAGTATCCCTAATTTGTGCACCTAATCCCCACTATAAATACCCCATTAGTCTAATTAGGTTATCATGCTCTTCTTATCAATCTTTAGTGTAGTTTATTTCATTCTAATCTCTTCTTAATCTTGTAATCAACTTCTAATCAAATATTAATACAAATCTCATTTCCTTAATTTCTCTTTTGTTCATCTTTTATTTTGGGTAATTGAAGATTATTTGCGTTTATTGGGAGATTGACAACCTTCCATCAATCATCAAGTACTTCTTTTATTCTTTGCATTATTATTTTGGAATCATCATTAGGTATAACTCTCTTAATCCCTTTTTAATTATTGTTAATCATCTTCATTTATTCATCATGTTTTACTTTGTTAATATGATTGACAATCTTGTTAACATGTTAAACTTGATAATGAGTGAGTAGTTTCCTTAACTAGGGTTAATGGGTAATTAGGGGAAACCAACATGGGGGATGATTCATGCTTAATTTAATATGTTTTCATAATTTATTTGCTTGCTTGTTGTGATCTCAACTTATGCACATGTTATGTTTGATGAAATTTGAGCCTATGAATCCTTGTATTTTTTACCCATCACTTATCTTTTTAATGAGACTTGTAAGACATAAACCAACTCGGGTCTCATTAGACCATGCATATAGTTGAGTAGGGAGGATTAAGTCGACTTGTAGGTGTTGTACAATCTAATCGATTTGGCTCCAGGACCCAAACCTTCCTAGGATTGTAAGATATAAACCAACTCGATCCTATTACAACAATAATTGCTTGCTTATAATTTGAGAATATGTTTGTATGATCAATTCCCATGAATCCCCTATGATCCCATGACACCCTAGTGCTTTTAATCAATTTTTTACATCTCATTTTAGTCATCTTCCTTGTTTACTTTAATTGTTATTTAGTTTAGTGATCTTCTTATCTCAACCCAAATTGTGACACCCCTAGACACCGCTACTTGCAATCGAAAATCCTACATCAATACCTGTCCCTTGGGATCCGACCTTTACTTGCCTCTTTACTAATAGTAGAGTTGTTTGTGAAGTTATAAATATTTTTTTGGTCTAGGTGCTCCTAACGACAAGTAACCGAAATCTAAGCTCAAAGTGGACCGACCATTTTCACTCAAGCTCACATCCATCTCACTCTCACTTTGCCCATTAACATCAAATTCCGTGGAAGTTGGGTTCATTGTTACACAAGAAGAGTAGGATGACGGTATCCAAGCATTGGTTTCACAATCAAGAATGTATTCCTCCTTATCGTCACTCTCTTCATCTATCACACCATCTTCCCAAGGAGGGGCAAATTTGTGAACATAGTAGGTTGGCTCAAGGTTATAGGAAGGTGTCTCATTCTCACAAATCTCATTTTCATCATAATTTTCCTTAATGAATTTTTGAAATGTGGTTTTTATTGCTTCCATACCTTCCTTGGCACTTTCTAAGATGTCATGTACAATTTGCTTAAGACAATGGGTGGTCATGAACTCAACAAATTCCCAAAATTCCTCACAACTCATCTCACATATCCTACCATCACTCAAGTGAAATGTCAAGTTGCGGGTTTCAAAGTGCATGCCATTATAAACAACACAACATGCTTCATAATTTGAAAGAGTAAAACCATGATGCCAAGCATGAGTCGTATAATCTTCAAATCTTGCAACATATTTATCAAATGACTCATTTTCATATTGCCAAAAAGTGAATGTAGACATGATAAACATATGAAATAGAACAAGTACAAGAAATAAAATTCCCAAGGAACCAAGATTCCTCAAGAAGAAGCGCAACTACAATTAGACAAAAGAACGATTCAAATACACAACACCGTCCTCGGCAACGGCGCCATTTTGATGAGAGTGTCGTTGGGGCTCTCAATCAAACGAATTTATATTTCTCAACAAACAACTAGTTAGTGGTTAAGTCGAGGTCGATCCACGGGACGGGGGTACTCAAATTGTTCAATCTAATTATGGTTGTACTTAGGGTTGTCACAATTGAAATGGGTTGATGATTCTAATCTAATAGAAGCAATGGAAAGTAAACAAGCAACAAAAGGAAGGATGTAAACAAATGAATAAAAATGCTAGGATATCGTGGGTTCATAGGGGATTCATGGGAGTTGATCAAACAAACATGTTCTCAATTATATAGCAAGCACTTATTGTTGTGATGAGATCGAGTTGGTGTATAAGCTTACAATCCCTAAGAAGGTTTGGGTCCCAGAGCCGAATCTATTAGATTGTACAACACCTACAAGTCGACTTAGTCCTTCCTATTCAACTATATGCATGATCTAATGAGGCTCGAGTTGGTGTATAAGCTTACAAGCCTCATTGAAAAGATAGGTGATGGGTAAAAAAATGCAAGGATTCATAGGCTCGCATTTCATCAAACATAACAGTGCATAAGTTGAAATCACAACAAGCAAGCAATTTAATTATGAAAACATATTAGATTAAGCATGAATCATTCCCCATGTTTGTTTCCCCTAATTTCCCATTAATCCTAGCTAAATGACTACTCACTCATGATCAAGTTTAACATGTTAATAAGGTTGTCAATCATACTAACAGAGCAAAACATGATGAATACATGATGTGATTAACAATAATAATTAAACAAGAGTAAAAGAGATTATACCTACTTGAGATGATCCAAATAATAAAGCAAAGAATAAAAGAAGAGAACTTGATTGATTGATGAAGAGTTGTCAATTCTCCAATAATAACCCAATAATCTTCAGTTACCCAATAATAATAAACTTGAACAATGATTAAGGAAAGATTAATATGTAATTTTGTGGAATAATTGAGATTAATCTATTCTAATCTACTCCTAATGAAAGCTTAATCTAATCTAAGAGAACTTGGTCCTTTGATTATTACAAATGGAGTATATATAGTGGTACATCATTAGGTAAAGCAAGGGTAGATTAGTAAATAACAATGCTAAGTGTTGAGTACGGAATTGCAACTCCCGAGGGATATGCGCGGATCACGTAGCAAGGAAAAGCATTCTGTCAAGCAATCCGCTCATCTCGATTGAAAAACGCGCAACCTGAGCCTCAACCCGAGCGGGTTGAGCTGTATCCCGCTCTACTTGAGCTTGACCCGCGCGGGTTGAGCTGCTGTTTCCCTTTTTCTTGCATTTACGCTTATGATGCTTCTATATATTCTTTATTCCTACTTCCTTGGTCATCATTCTTGCCTCCTCTTCATACTTAGTCCATCCAAGACCGTCAACAAGCTTCCGAATATGCGCGAGAGACAGGAATTCCGCCTCATTATCTCCTTTCCTATAAGACATATAAAATGCACTAGGTAAGCAAAATAGAAAGGATTTGACGGATAAAATGGCCATGAAATGTTATAATAGTATGCAAAATAGGTTCAAATAAGGGACTAAATATGCGCAATTAAGAGTCACATCACTTTCTTTAGCATAAAATGTGTAAGAAATAAATAAATAAATAAGGGAATGACAAGTTGAAGGCTTACCATGCTCCTCGCCGTCCTATACGACAGGTGGCTCTCCGCCTTCCAAATGAGATGTCTACCATCCCATTTCTCGGCCCACTCAGGCGCTCCTGCGAGCTGACGGCCGCCTCGTCCTACATTGGCCCTCCGCGGGACCTCCTCCTCCATCTCCTGGGTCGCTCCCGTATGCACTAGGAGAGCGGTAGAAGGGTCAAAGTCAGTGTCCATGGGGCCTCTCCCCAACGTGGAAGGAATATCCTCTGCAAAATCGAAGTAACAAACAATGTTAAACACATTTTCAAGCATTTTCAAGCAAAACATATATTTAAAAACGGCCTTTCTAGCCATCTTTGGCCAGATTTTCCAAGCCCGACCACACATGTGGTAGGTTAAGTTAAGATGACTCTAAATTCAAGCCTAGTTGCGGGTTTGAGTCGAAAATTCGGCAGCATTTCGCTACAATAGCAATTATGCCATACAAAAGTGTCCCGGAGAAGCTGTCACAAATTGAAAATCCGGCATAACAGCAAGTTTACCCATTACTCAAGGGTTCCAAAACGTCAAGCTTCATCAAAAATGGACAAGTATAGGCCATTTTCGAAGGGTTTTGCGGTTTAGCAAGAAACCGTCACATTTCGCGCTCAAATCCTTAATACTTGACGAAAATTCGAAAGAGATACATGGTTATGTTCCTAACATGTTCAATTACTCATTTCTATATCAATTTCATGAGACGAATTCATTTGGGACGAAATCCCCAAATTTTCGAACGAAATGGGTATATAAACCCTAATTTTTCGACCCAAATCAAAGCTCAAATGCAAAATAAAGCAAATACAAGACACATACCTCGATTAGTCATGATTTATGGCAAGTTTTGATCAAGTTTTGATGGAATTTGGTTGATTTTTGTGAATAAAACAAAATAGGTTTGTGTTTTTGAAATAAAACCAAACACGGCATAAGTCGAGTTTTACCCAGACACGGGTGAGCTCGGGAGAAGACGCAGCACTTCATGCGCCTCTTCCAAGGGTCGCAGTTTTTGCTGCGCCTCTTCCTCAGCGAGTTTCCAGCCGAGATTCGTTAAAATTCGTTATAAGTTCATTATATGTGGGCCCGGGCTTCATGCGCCTCTTCCCCGACATCTTATCTTCAACATATGGCTCCTTTTTTGGCGTTCTCTTCGTCCGAATCGGCATTTTCTCATCAACAGACTATAGACAACCACGACATTTTGTTCCCCGATGAGAATTCATGATCACTAAATACAGTTCATGGGCTTCTCCTCTTTATCAGAATTTCGCTTGCGACGACCCGAATAGATTTTCTCCTCAGTGGTGCCAAGGACGCGCCATTGTCGATCAAACACCTTTATCTTCCTCAGCGATGCCAAGGACGCGTCATTGTCGATCTATTTTTTTCTCCTCAGCGGTGCCAAGGACGCGCCATTGTCGACTCAACATATAATTCTTCCCCACAGAGTTTAAGATAAAATTCTCCGAAGAGTATTTGTACCTTCGAATCCTTCACCCAGGGGTGTCTCAGGTATGGTTTCTTCTTATGGATGGCGAGCTTCCTTACCTAGTCTAATAGACTTTAAACGACCCTCCGCGATAGTCGACAGACTCTAAAATGTTCCCGACAATAGGTCATTGGTTCAGACCCCTTGAGCCGCCTCGCGTCGCCATAGTCGTCAGGTTGTAATCTTCGATTGACCTGATGGCTATACTTTGACTTTTGCCTTGTCCAAGCCTCAGTCAAAGTGGGGGCTCTGTAGATACCTCATTTCTACACCTCTCGCCAACCACCCCGTGATGATTGGGCCACATGTTTGATACGCGAAATGATTTATGATAGTCCGTAACTTCATCGTCAAGTGATAGCTCAAAAACTTAAGTCAACCCCTGGGTCGTCATCTACGCACCGATACAGTTGTTTTGACAGTAATTAGAGTTAATTTGGAGTCCGGGTCAAAACCGCTTCATTTTCTAAAAACCGTTTAAATCCCGAGTCGAAATATTTCGGAATGTTCTAGAATTCTCTAGATATTTATTCCTAATTAGAATTAATATTTTAAGTAAATATCTACCACAATATTGTGTTTCATGAAATAAGGAAGTGTAAATATACCTAAATTCTATAATAAAATGCGGAAATCTTTATTGCCAAGGAGGAAACCGCTGGAGAAAACAAGCAGCAAATGCTGCGCCTCTTCGAAGAAACGCAGTAGTTACTGCGCCTCTTCTTCAGTCCTTTTTTCGCATTTTCAAGAATATTTTCGAGATTTGTTTCTAAATCCGTGTCATTCCAAAACTCTTCCATATGTTTAGTATAAATAGAGGCCTTCGGCCTCCATATTTGGCACGCAAGTGTTCCGCCCTTTCTTTCTCTCTCTTGGCATTCTAGACTACGCTATTGCCTTTCGACGCTTGCGTGCTTGATCAATCGACCATGTAAGCTCAGATCATTCCGAGTCCCAGTCACGTTGCATAGACCGACCAACTTGACCAACTCCACCTTTAATCAACCTAATCAATCTACTAATCCTATAACGAGGGCACTTTCCACATATATTCGAGTCGAGCAATCACTAAATAATAACTTTAGTCAATCTCGTTTCGTCAAACATGTAAGTCTGAGGGTGTAAATCCCATTTTATTATTGTACTTTTATTTTGTATCAATTAATGTAAATCTATATCAAGAGCACGTTCGAAAACCGATTTAAAATCCACCTTTTAAAGCCATTTTTACGAAACAGAAGAGGTCAGACGACGAGAAGAAACGCAACAGCAGTTGCGCCTTCAGGAAGGATCGCACTCTTGTTGCGCCTCTTCCAGAGGCTGCCTGCTGCTTCTGCTCTTCTTCTTCTTCCTCAACTTCCTGCAAATTTCCTCCTTTTCTTATTCTTTCATTTTACTTCGTTCTCTTTGTTATTTCAGTATATAAATCATATTTTAACAACTCCCTTTTAATAACAATGCTTAATTCGTCCTTAATCCCGAGTAATTCAATACTTGCGGGTTTTCGCCGTTTTAATTCAAATCGATTCTTCGAAGTTTTGACTTGTTCATGTCGAGGTTCTGGAGTCCCAATTTGATACATAAGTTTTTTCCAAATCTTATTTGTCCAGTTTCGTCTTAATCTAACCTCAAGTTCCGCCTTTTTGTATTTTCAACACGAGTTCATCGTATAATCATAATCATGTAAACCGCTGTAATTTCTCATCTTAATTCGTTTTATGACTTACCCAGATACATATGATCGGTTAAAACACTTCAATTCGAGTGTAATATCGACAATCCAACTTAAATCTACCAACGAACAATAACAGTGTTGCGATTCTGACTTCACAACCAGAATCCAGCTCGAGAACAGACGCATGAAGTGCTGTGCCTCTTCCAGAGGACGCAGCAGATGCTGCGCCTGTTCTGGGTTGGTTTCCGCCTCAAAACTCTTCCTTGCTTTGACGTAGCTCCTAATTACGGTTTAAATCAACTATTATTCATATTATCACCTCTAATCTGACATATTTTCATATTTTAATTCTAATTTTATTTTCCTTTTATTTTATTCTTCGAAATCCCGTCTTTGAGCGTGCTTTTGACGTAGATCAAATAAAGCTTGTAATTTTTGTAATTTTAATTATTGTAATTTATTTATCGTAATTATTATTATGTATGATTTAATTGTATGGCATTCACATGTATTGAATCTAACATTTACTTCGACCAAATTGTTTGCTAAAACACGTGTTAACCAACATAGTCTAATTTCACATGCTAGGATTAATCCATGTTTATTGCATTGCATGCATTACATCGACGACATATCAAATATGAACGACTTCCCTAATCATTAGTAGAGGCCGCTATCGAGGCGGGCGGGATTAGGTGTTCGAATTAAAGAACTTCCTGATACGGACCATCACCCCTTACTCCAATTATCTCTGGACATCCGTGTCCATTGGCATCTCGAGAGTCATTCTAGACATAGAATGCTATGGGTAACGAGTTCTTAGTGTTCATGTCATTACTATGTGTCTTGACATGACACGAGGTATTCGAACGGTTTCCAATTTTCCACAATAAATTGGTGGCGACTTCACAAATGCAGGCTTATTCAACCTTTCACCGGTTTCAATACCTCACAAATCGGTAACGGCCCATGACGTGCTTTGGCAAACCAAGGTTCCGTTGGAGAAGTGTCGCCGCTTCAAAACTAAAATGCGCGGGTGCGCGCGGTGCGGGTGGCTTGTCCACACCTACCCTCCATAATCACTATGACACCACCAACCTCACACCGCACCAATCTTTAGCACCACTGCCGCACACCACGCCACACATCTAACATTCTAAATAACCGCGCACTGCCACTCTCTCTCCTCCCTTATCTCTCGCATCGCCCTTAACAAGTCTCATGGCAACACTCTCCATGTCTCCCTCTTTAACTGCCGCGATGTTGGAGAAGTTGTTCAAGTGCGCCTTGGCGGCGGCGGCAATGACGGTGTTGCTGATGATGATGCGCAGTGCGGGAGAATCGCTTCGTACCTATTTGCGGGTATGAGATTTTGCATATTACCCGGAGCTTTGTCTCACGCAGACGGGTTGATGGTGGTTTGGATTGACGGTGGTTTGAGCTGAGTATGGTGATTGCAGCGGGTTGATGGTTATTCGGGTTTTGGGGGTGAGATTATATGGGGGTAGGTAGGTAATTTTGTTGATTTTCTTAATTCACTCCCCTCAAAACAAAGGGAAGAAAATAGTGGATTGGAGGAAGTAGCATTTAGTCTATTTATACCCGAAACAAGTAGGTATGAGATCATTGTGCTTAATAGGATCGAACAACTAACTAAATTGACTTGATGGTCCACCTTATTCTGTTTTTTTTTTTTTCGATCTTTGCCACCAAAACCGCTTCAAATCACATCTTAATTGACTTTAAACAACATAATTTCTAATCTAATATCAACCTAACAACGAGTACTACTCTACATTATTTTAACAAATTAAAACTAACTAATTACAAATTAAGAACAATAAACATGCCATATATTCTTGTTAGTGTTCAATGACTTGTTATTCTTTATTTCTATAAATAATTTAAATTTCTTTTTGTTTTTGTTGTTGTTGAAATTGTATTTGGAAAATAGGTTTGAAAAAATAAGAGAAAAAATTTAGATTTCGAGCAAAGTAAGGAAAGGGAGATAAGTGATAGTGTGGGAGGAAATTAGGTTTTATTTTACTAAGAGCAAAAAGGTAACTTATAAGAGCGTGATATAACAATTTTGTTTTTATGTTTGCTGTTTGAATTTTCTTTACACTTGGCATTTTCACTTATTTATTTACTAGTATAGCTAGTATCTAAGCTTCTATAAAAAGAAAAATATTTTTCGCGTTTATGACGTTGTTGTTGCCTTCTAAGTCGCCCACTTTAAAGGTAAAGGTAATGTCTCACAATTTTATTTTATTTTTGTCAGATTGAAAAAGGGTACCTTAAAATACCCGCTTTAAAGGTAAAGGTAATGTCTCACAATTTTATTTTTGACTGTCTCACAATCCACAATACATGGACAATGATCAAAGTATCCTTCAGGAGAAAAATAAGCATAGTAGTCAGGCCACTCTATCAACCATTCAGTGTTCACAAATACTCTATCTATTCTGCTATATACCCTGGTTACAAGGCAACAACAGCGTCATAAAACGCGAAAAACATTTTTCTGATGTGGAGATGAATACAGAGATAGCTTATGCAGCTCTGCTGGAATGTCAGAAGAATCTGTAATCTGATCCAGGGAACAGAGTACTTATGAATGTGGAGTATCAATCTAGGGAAAGCTACCTAATGCTAACCCAAGGACTATTTGAGGCAAAAAGCCAAGGTTTAATGAGCTAAAGATGGGGATGATAATACTGTTATATTTCATAGAATCATTCAACATAGGCAAATTCAGAATAAGGTGATTAGAATTGAGGATGCTGCGGGGAAATGTTGTTCTACCCCTGATGATATTTTACAAGGTTTTGTGAATTATTACAAGGATCTTCTGGGGACTCATGCAGACACAACTGGCTTTTAGAATCAGATAGTTGAGAAGGGTGAGAGGGTACATAGTGAGGATTGGGAGAAATTGTGTCAACTGCCTACTAATGATGAAATTAAAAAATTTGTGTTTTCTATTCCTGATGAGAAGAGTCCTAGTCCTGATGGATACTCTAGCTGTTTTTCTAAAGCCAGTTGGGACATTATTAAGGAGGACATTTGTAGGGCAGTCAAAGATTTCTTTTACTTTGGGAGATTATTGAAGCAACTCAATTGTACTTATCTGGTGCTGATCCCTAAGACTGAGAATCCCACTTTTGTCAAAGAGTTTAGGCTACAGCCTGTTGCAATACTTTATACAAGGTGATATCAAAACTTCTTTGCAACATATTATCTATGATACTACCTTATATAATCACTCTTACTCAGTCTGTCTTTATTAAAGTGAGGAGCATTATGAAAAATATTCTTATCAGTCAAGACCTAGTAAGACTCTATACTAGGAAGACTATTTCCCGAAGATATATGATGAAGGTGAACTTGAGGAAAGCATATGACACTATTGAATGGAGGTTTGTGAGGCAAATGATGACTAGCCTTTATTTCCCAGTGAAAGTTATTGAATGGATCATGCAATGTGTGACTACTACTTTATTTTCAATTGTGCTAAATTGTCAGACTCGTGGATTTTTCAATGGACAAAGAGGCCTCAGACAAGGAGACCCTTTGTCACCTCTATTGTTTACATTGTGTATGGAGTATTTGAGCAGGCTGTTGACAGAGGCTAGTGGTTTCCCTGGCTTTAAATTTCATCCTTTATGTAGAGGCATCAAGCTTACCCACCTTATATTTGCTGATGACCTGCTTCTTTTTTGTAGAGGGGAATTTAAGCATGTATTCATAATGCTGGAAGTGTTTCATTGCTTTTCTGGAGCCTCTGGTTTGAATATAAGTAGTGAGAAATCTGACATAATACTGAATGGCATAGATTCAGACATTGCAGCTGTTATTCTGGAGCACGCTGGTTTCAAAAAGGGTACTCTACCTTTTAAGTATTTGGGTGTGAAGATTTCTCATAAAAGACTATCAAAAATTGATTGCAATGTTCTAGTGGATAGAATGGTGCAGAGGATAAGAGGGTAGAATAAAAAGAAAATCTCGTACTCAGGAAGATTGGTTCTGGTCAAAGCTGTTTTGTCAACAATCCATAATTATTGGTCACAAATTTTTGTTCTTCCTGTTGGAGTCATGGACAGGATCCAAGCCCTTTGTAGGAAATTCCTTTGGGAGGGGGTTGAGGAGTACACCAAAGCTCCCTTGGTTGCCTGAAATGTACTTTGCATGGGGGAAACAATCTGGAGGATTGGGACTAATTGATACAAAATTATGGAATGTGGCAGCTATTGGGAAACTTGTATGGTGGATTGTAAAAAAGAAAGATAATTTGTGGATCCAATGGATAGACAAGATATATATGAAAGGTAAACCATGGATAGATTATCAACCAACTGCTTCTAGTTCTTAGGCATGGAGGAAAATATGTGAGGTTAAAGGAAAATTCAAGAATGCATATATTCAGTGGAAATGGATGGAAGATGGTGATGAGTATTCAATAGCTAAAGGATACTCTTGGCTTGCACAGATTTTACCCACTCTACAGTGGCATAAGAGTGTTTGGAATCGCTTTAATATCAACAGGCATTGCTTTAACCAGTGGCTGATTAAGCATGAAAGGCTGCTCGCCCTTGACAGGTTGAACAAGATGGGGATTACTCAGCTGACTTGCTGTTACTTGTGTGGGGAGAAAGATGAGAGTCATCAACATATCTTTCAGGATTGTGTTTATGCGTAAAGTTGTTACCAGGAGTTGTATGATTGGTTAGGTATTCAAGGTCAGATGAGGGGTGTGGTTCATGCTGAGCAAATGTTAAAGCAAAGAGGATGCTCAGGTTTTACTAGGTTGGTACTGAGTTCACTGATTGTAGCAGTGCAGTATAATATATGGTAGACCAGTAACACTTGCAGAATTAAGGGCTATGTTATACAACCTATCAGCCAGATAAAGAAGATTCAGAGAGAGTGCATAATGCGCCTGCTGTCAATGGCCATGGGAAATCTAAAAATTCATGATGTAATTTGGTGTAAACAACGGGGTCTCTTGTAAAAGCAGGTGTTGTAGGATAGGTGTTGAGTTATATCTCATTTATCTGTTGGATGGAAGGAATAGGTTGTAATGGTGCCTAATTTTTGCCCTTGAAGGGATGAGCTATAATATCACTTACATTTCCACAAAAAAATAAAATACCCCAAAAATTTCAGGACAAGCTAGTCGACTAAATTGCACTAGAAACCTGACTAGCAAATGGAGTACAACAAAGCCAAACTTACATATTACATAAACATTTATTAAATTACAACAAAGCAAACTGGAGTAACGAGGGCAAGATGAGGAAGAATAGATTGACAATGAGCAACCTCGTCCAAGTCATCAGTAGTACTAACAATTCCCATAGGCGAACGGGACTGATCAGGTGCACTTACGCTACAAGAGCGTAGAAAGAAAAGAGGAAGAACGAGTTGAAACACCTTATCTTCAGTGGAGAAGAATCTCTTACACCGTGGTGATCAATCCCAACAGTCCAAAGAACAACAAACCAAGGAATCGAGTAATCTGATAAGAAAGACTATATAGCTCCCCCAAGACAAAAACCTTGGCGGAGGATTAAAGGTGAACCCACCACCAGCACATACCATGCTCAAAGTCACGTCCAATGACACCTTTGAGAGGCCATTATTCGATAGCATATAACTAATCCTATCAAAGAGTTTCCCATTGAGGGAGATTATTAGTAAAAACATGACAAAAATTAAGCTAAAAGACGGCATTGAATTTGGGGGAGAACCACCGCATCCAACCCTCCCAACACCACAAACTAACCCGTAACAATGCAATCCAAACCAACATAACCACACCGATTAACACAAAGAAACAAATAGGAGTCCCAAACGACCAGGGTAGAGAAAAATCTTCTGAACGCAAGACAAACTTCTCACCAGAAAGACATCCGACTTCACTGTCTACACTCAAAAGTCGTGAGCAAAACCATAAAACTGACATAACAAAGACAACCAGTCAAATCACATAAGCCATCCATGCCACAACTTTACCCCGGACTGTGACACCCCCATATACCAAGGAGCCTTCAGAAGACCTTCCCTAGCATATAAGGGAATAACCATCTCGGTTGCCCGAGGTAAGTAATCATCAAAAGTCGATAAAAGAACAATTACAGTTATGTTACAAGTGTTACATCTAAACTATTAAAACAAGGGTACAACTCGCCAAAGCTATAGAACTACTTCTGACATTACTCGTGAGGACTCATCCCAACCCGAACTCCAGCTAGCATCCAAGTCAGCACCTGCTAAGACGGACTGCTCACTATAAGGGATCACGGCAGACACACAAGACAAACAAGACAACCACACAAGGTCAGTAACTACGGTAAGACACGACAATCAATCGTCACAAAATACAAACACAACCAAACACACACCCACAGTTACACCCACTCCAATCAATCTCCGTCACCGACTGTCCACTGGACCAGCCCTGCCAGTGAGGGACCGCAGCCGTACCCACCAAATCCCCGCTCATCATACCGAGCGATAACCCTGTCCCATTAATGTGCACATCCCCTCCCGTGGCGGGTTCCACGGAGGGCAAAACTAGGGCGTGAAGCCACTCCCGAAAGTGACTCCACTCAGCCGAGGATGCACCTCGAGAACCACAGACAATCAGTCACAAACAGCTGTATCACAACAACGACGATCACAACGACAACAACAACAACCACAGCAACGACAACAATAATCAATAACAACAACCGACACTCAAAACAATCAACAGAGACTGAGTAGGCGAACCTACCTTTAACCAAAAGCAGCGATTCCTCGATCAACCATACAACATAAACCAAGCAAGCAATCCCTAAACAAACAGTATACAAGCCTATTACTACCAACACAACCCTACAAAGAACAACAAAGACAAAGATGATGATGATGACATACCTACGCATCCTAGATCGGCGCTAAGACCGCTACCCGACTCAAGCAACTCATCCACAAGGCACTAGCATCCTCAAAGGCTCCCATGGAAGGAATTAAGGTGAAGGGAAAGGAAGGAGGCGACATCTAGGTCTGAAGGAAGGAGGCGGAAATAATTCACAATTTCTCGAAACACGATTATAAACCCTCGCTGAAAAGACGCTACTCGATCGAGTAACCCACTTACTCGATCGAGTGGCCCCTACTCGACCGAGTACCCAAGCTACTCTATAGAAGCATTACCCCACTATGTCATCATCATCATGTCCGACACACCACATACACCGACTTCTACAACCCACAACTTGAATTACCAACTCACAACATGTCCCAACACGACCAACGACTATACTATTACTCCAAGCTTTTAACCACTCAACTACGAAATTATACTTTCACTAGCACACAACTACCAGCATTAAAACATGCCACACAACGATGCTATTAACCGCGTGATTCAAAAACTTCGTTACCATTCCCGATATACTTATCTCTTTATGACTATCTTTTCATTGTAATTTACTCAACTTTTACTTAAAACATACAAATTACTCATCAAATGATTAAAACAATTATAACTTCATGCTAGAATTATAACAGAGACAATAGAGAGCATTACAAACAACCAACGAAATTAGTATAGTATACAACAAAATTATTATAATATCGGCCTTTTTATTTCTCGACATTACACTTCCCCTCTAAAAAGGAACTTCGTCCCCGAAGTTCACCATCAAGCAATTGTCCTACACGTAAAGCACCTTGTCGACATTACTCACCAATCACGACGAACATAATCTTATATATGTATATACATATGCTACCATACGAGAATAATTATCAAGAACCATAAAAGACATGCACATATCAATTGTATATAATGTAGTTATAGAAATTCTGCGCAAAAAGTAACAAGTCTTTTCGATAATAAATAAGTTAGGCTTGCTTGTGAAAGCAATAAAAGAAACCTTTGTGTGACATCAATTCCCACAAAATATCATTTATAAGTCAAGCATGGACCCCAATCATAACTAATAAGTCGACCCAGACATGTTCCTAACCTTCAACAACCATTAGAAGTATCCAAATATGCAAAAATAGAAATAATCAAACAATTTATCTTCGAAAAGTTTCTGTAACAGTGCTACTCGATCGAGTGGGTTAGGCACTCGGTCGAGCTGGCCCTACTCGATCGAGTATCTTAGCTACTCGATCGAGTAGCCCGAAATCAGATTACTCTTTAGCCTGCCATACCTGCAGCTACTCGATCGAGTGCGGGGAACTCTGTCGAGTGGCCACAGGTCAAAATGCCTCGAAAACTCCCTTAACACTACACAAACTATATAAATATATGATTGCATAACCGTGAGTCGGATGGTAACCCGACCATAAATCCTGCAACAAGTCTAGGAAAACAAATACGGCCTTATGGCCACCAATACAAACTGAACATAAAAAGGTACAAAATGGAATAACTAATATCCAACATAACCAACCACCATAATCAAAAGAGAAAGAAAGGAGTATCACTCCTGCTGCTGCTGCTGCTCATCCATAACATAATCCTCTGCTCCGTCACCACCTGAGGTACCTGCCCCTGAAGTCCCAAGACCCGCATCAGCCCTTGTTCCAACCTCTGGACTCACGTACCATGGGGTCAAACCGCCGTAAGGATAAGTCTGTGGTGCTCCCCATGTGGACATATCCACCCCGTAAGAGTGGAAAACCCCGCTGTAATCCCCAACTCCCCTCCACCAGACTGGATGAGGTCCCGAGGTCCCAATACCCTGAGTGAATGCCATCTCGTGCATGTTCCGGAGCGTTAAGGTAGAGGACACTCTCTCTGCCAGATAGCTGTCACGTGTCGCCGGGGTATCAAGGTAAGGGTAACAAGGAAACGAGGGCTGTGGTGGTGCTGCCGGCTGTGGCTGGGTCTCAGCCATCCTCTCCCTCACTTGGCGAGGCCCTCTCCCTAGTCTAGGACGATCCTCCTCAACCCTCACGTTCTCCCCCTTCTTCGGCTCAGGCATGACTTGGAGAAGCTCCGAGTCAATGAAGTATGTCTGCCACGCAGGACGTGCCTCCTCATCAGACTCTGCAGCTACTACTGTCGCAGGTAAAGGCTCTGTCGGTGGAAGATGCTCAGGATCGGGTATCTTCATCTAGCTCATGCCCCCATACTCTCAACGCCAAACTGCCATCCCCCAAGGTTCTCAACCATTTCAGGTCGAGGAAATAAGCTCTGTCCAAGGTAGGTACCGGGGTAGCTAGAGGGGTGTACTCCGAAGAAGCCTCAAAAGAAGTCAGCTTCTCGGCTAGACGGGTGGCAATCGCACCACAACTCAGAATCCTAGTACTAGAAGAGGCCATCAAAGCAAGACTGGCACAAACCATAGCGGGAGCATTAAAGACCACTCTCTCCGTCCTCTCAGGGTTAAGGTAAGCCATCAGAAGCAACAACTCATGGGAGTTTAACTTACTCATATCAGACCTCTCATAAAGGAGACACGACACAGCACGAAGAAAGATCCTCAAGGTAACATGTTGTACATCGTTGATCAACATGTTACTAGCAGTGGGAGCAGATTTCCCGGTAATGCAGAGCATAAAGCGGCAAACCCCGCACTCAGACGGTATGTCACGGAGGGCATCCTTGGGAGGCTTAGCCAAACCAAGGTGGGAAGCAAACAGGTCCATGGTTAACATAAAACTGGTGTTCATAAAACGAAACTGCATAGTCTGCTCAACCGGCTCGTATTTAAACGAGCTCATGAACTCAAGGGTCAGAAAAGCATAGGAATGTTTACGTAAACGGTATAACCCTGTGAACCCCAAAGTCTCAAATATGTGACGGACATCCGTCTCAATACCCAGGTCCTCTAAGATAGTCGTGTCAACACAACGGGTCGGCCTCATCTTGCGAGACTGTAAAGCTACAAACCTCTTACGTTGGTTAAAGTCTATAAACATCACTGATGGGTACTCGGGTACCGCTGGGACTACTGGTTCACTCCCCTCTCCAACCACAAGTTCAGCAGCCCTACCCCTCTTACTCTGACGGGTTCCTATGTTCAGCCTCGGCATCTGTTTTAACATATAATTTAAATACACCACATATATGCACCAAAACGTACAAAGGACACATATTTACTCATGAAAGGATCATCTAAGTATACACTTTCACCAACAATTCCCAATTGACAAGTAAAAATTCCAATTTTCAAAGTTCAGACGGTCTTTACAGCTGTGAAAATTTGGCATGATTAACATAAATTAACTCAACTATTACAACTTTTAGGACTCAAATCTTCAAATTACATTCATGTACTACTCAAATTTCCAATTATATGAGGCGAATTTCAGGTTAAGGCACTTTTAAGACGGAGTTTTAAGATAAATTTTGAGGTGAAAATCACAAAAATCAACTTTCCACATACAACATAAATTACTCAAATTTCATCCTTTAACATGTAAAAGACAACCAAAAATCAATTCAATTTCTCAAACCCTAGAAAATTCGGTATCTACATATGCAATTTCTATTTGAGTTTTTTATTATAAACAACAATATCCATAAAAGGGAAGCATCTAAATCATATTACAACAATTATAAACGAATTTTATCACATATAAATCGAATTTTCAGATTTTTCTAGCATCCTAATTGTTTCTAATTGATGAAAAACATTAAAATAGGAGGAAAATTCATACCTTGATCAAATAGGAAGTAAAAGAACAATTATAAGCAAAAGGAATCACCCGATAAATCACCACAAGTACAAGATTTGGAAGCAAGATGAGAGATATGGAGGTTAGGGTTTGCGAAGATGTGAAAAAGAATAAGAAGAATGAGGAAGAAAAAGGGTTTATGAATCCCGCGGAAGTTCCTGTACTGTAGCTTACTCGATCGAGTATGTTGGGTACTCGATCGAGTATGCGCTATTTAATCGAGTATCCGTAGGAAATTCCTACACCCTCGACGTCATAGCTTCTTAACTAGATCGAATGAGGTCTACTCGGTCTAGCGGGCACTCATACTCGATCAAGTAAGGTTGGGTACACGGTTAAAGTTACGAGATTAACTGAAGATTCCTGCAAAACAACATCACGTGTCGATTCCAAACCAAGTTCGGAAGTCGTCACTTATTATCATATTCATTCACATTATACCCTTACTACTCAATTGTATCGCAACGGTTTCACCAACTAGGACTCATATCATATTATTCTATAACGAACTTCACACGACATTGTTTACCACATTATTAAATCGTTCATGTATATATATATAATGTATTACCTCATAATTAAACCTTTGTCTACCATTCCGCTAATAAACTTATAAACACATTACTCTAATCGCTCCTTTAACATCAAATTTACAGGCATCATTCAAGTGTACTAGAAACATGATTATGCTTCAACCTAAGCAACTAATCTACTCAAATTAATCATATCATATGCGGAAGCTTTCAGCCATACATGTATCACATTCATCCATTAACATTTGGTACTTCTCATTACAATTCTACAACTCTTTAACTATCATCCTTAGCACTATTATAAAACTTATAAATCCGTATAGAAACTATCATGACTAACGACTTCAAACGAACACAGTCATTACCACATTTCATATCGCATCACACGTTTCTACTCTTGTCACATACTTCTATCGTATAAAACCTTTCACATTCCTCATCATCATCACACACACACATACTAACTCCATCAAAACTTTACCAGGTAGGATTCTAACTTAACTATTACGCACATGCTGACTTCAACAGAGACTCGACCACAACCAATTCCAACATAATCACCATACACATAAGGTACATAGTTGCCGACTCAACATTCCCATACCCAGTGACTGGATTAAGCACAATGGGGCCAAGATTTTGAAATGAGGGCGCCTACTCACCCAAAATCTAGCATCAGCTGAGGCTCCCATTATACATACACCAGGTTCATTTTATTAGACTCACTACGTTCATTAGATTCATTTGTTACAGGTTCCAAAATCGTCGCTCTGATACCACTTTGTGACACCCCCATATACCAAGGAGCCTTCAAAAGACCTTCCCTAGCATATAAGGGCATCACCACCTCGGTTGTCCGAGGTAAGTAATCATCAAAAGTCGATAAAAGAACAATTACAGTTATGTTACAAGTGTTACATCTAAACTATTAAAACAAAGGTACAACTCGCCAAAGCTATAGAACTACTTCTGACATTACTCGTGAGGACTCATCCCAACCCGGACTCCAGCTAGCATCCAAGTCAGCACCTGCTAAGACGGACTGCTCACCATAAGGGATCACGGCAGACACACAAGACAAACAAGACAACCACACAAGGTCAATAACTGCGGTAAGACACAACAATCAACTGTCACATAATACAAACACAACCAAACACACACCCACAGTTACACCCACTCCAATCAATCTCCGTCACCGACTGTCCACTGGACCAGCCCTGCCAGTAGGGGACCGCAGTCGTACCCACCAAATCCCCGCTCATCATACCGAGCGATAACCCTGTCCCATTAATGTGAACATCCCCTCCCGTGGCGGGTTCCACGGAGGGCGAAACTAGGGCGTGAAGTCACTCCCGCAAGTGACTCCACTCAGCCGAGGACGCACCTCGAGAACCACAGACAATCAGTCACAAACAGTTGTATCGCAACAACGACGATCACAACGACAACAACAACAACAACCACAGCAACGACAACAACAACAACCACAGCAACGACAACAACAATCAATAACAACAACCGACACTCTAAACAATCAACAGAGACTGAGTAGGCGAACCTACCTTTAACCAAAAGCAGCGATTCCTCGATCAACCATACGACATCAACCAAGCAAGCAATCCCTAAACAAACAGTATACAAGCCTATTACTACCAACACAACCCTACAAGGAACAACAAAGACAAAGATGATGATGATGACATACCTACGCATCCTAGATCGGCGCTAAGACCGCTACCCGACTCAAGTAACCCATCCACAAGGCACTAGCATCCTCATAGGCTCCCATGGAAGGAATTAAGGTGAAGGGAAAGGAAGGAGGCGACATCTAGGTCTTAAGGAAGGAGGCGGAAATGATTCACGGTTTCTCGAAACACGATTATAAACCCTCGCTGAAAAGACGCTACTCGATCGAGTAACCCACTTACTCGATCGAGTGGCCCCTACTCGACCGAGTACCCAAGCTACTCGATCGAGTAGCCTCTACTCTATCGAGTACCACTCACTTCTAAAGGCAATCAAGGCACAAGGTAACTCCGGCACGCATCACTAAGGGCTATTGCCTGCCCCCAAAGGTCGGTCAACGTTGGTCAACGGGTCCCTAAAAGGACGGGTATTACACGGACATACCAACGAAGCCACAAAAGACCACAAAGACGACATGCAACGAACAATCAGCCCCAAATAGACATGCATAGACCAAGCAGCCCAAATAGACATGCAAAAACTAATCGATGGGGGAAGGGTCAAGGGGAGGGGGAACACCGATTTAAATACATGCACAACCACCGTGAGGAAGACAGGCCCCAAAAACACAATAAACAAACCAGACCGACCGACACGGAGACAGACCACCCGAGTTAAAAGATAAAACTTACCATAGGAGGTGGGGGAAGGGGTGAGGGGAAGGAGAACACCTCGTAGGTAAAGTTCCAAACAATGACACTCGAAACCCATCGGCGGTGGCGGCGACGGAGGGGCAGACGACGATTGATTAGAAAACCAACAACTGAAACAGCAACTCATAACAAGAACGAGGTGAAATAGTAAAGTCGGATTAAACATTGATGAGAAAAAGGCGATTGGAACAAAAAAGAGACCACATCCCGGAAGACAAAAGGACAGAAATTGGACGAAAGAAGGCGTTAATCGAGAGGAGCGTGAAGGTTCGCCTGAGATGGGCTTAAGCACAGCCACATCTCCGACGAAAGGATGTGATGTAAGGGGAGTGAGATGGGTGGGAGGGAGATACGGTGGTACACAGGGAGAAAATGTTAGAGTTTAGAGGTTTTTTATTTAGAGAGAATTTTCTCTCTCCAAGATTAGAGAGAAAAGCGGTGTGAGTAGATTGTAATGTTTCATAATTGATCATTATCTAATTTAAGAATATGTTTCAACATCTTAATATTTTTTAATGACGGCGTATTTTTATTTCAATTATCAATGGAGTATTAAGTTAACAAATTAACAAAATTAAGAATGAACACCCTATAGTACACGGACATTTGGACTAATTGCTCGCTATTGGCTAGTCGTACCATAAGACGGTTTTATAAAACAATTTGTGATGTTCATATACTTCTTATCCCTTTTGAACAACCACCCACCCACCCACCTTACCTCAACCTTGTGACCTCCACCATGGATAACAACGGAATTTTGATCCAGAACCGCAATACTCAGTACCGACGGATGAGATTGAATTTCAAACTTTTAAAATCCATAAGATCTAGGAATTAGCGAATTTGGATTTGGATCCATTCACTCAAACCTAGACATAGTTCGTTCCGAGGAGAACAACAACAACAACAACAACAACAACAACAACAACAACAACAACAACAACAACAACAACAACAACAACAACAACAACAACAACAACAACAACAACAACAACAACAACAACAACAACAACAACAACAACAACAACAACAACAACAACAACAACAACAACAACAACAACAACAACAACAACAACAACAACAACAACAACAACAACAACAACAACAACAACAACAACAACAACAACAACAACAACAACAACAACAACAACAACAACAACAACAACAACAACAACAACAACAACAACAACAACAACAACAACAACAACAACAACAACAACAACAACAACAACAACAACAACAACAACAACAACAACAACAACAACAACAACAACAACAACAACAACAACAACAACAACAACAACAACAACAACAACAACAACAACAACAACAACAACAACAACAACAACAACAACAACAACAACAACAACAACAACAACAACAACAACAACAACAACAACAACAACAACAACAACAACAACAACAACAACAACAACAACAACAACAACAACAACAACAACAACAACAACAACAACAACAACAACAACAACAACAACAACAACAACAACAACAACAACAACAACAACAACAACAACAACAACAACAACAACAACAGAGCCTTAATCCCAAAATAATTTGGGGTCGGCTGATATGAATCATCCTTTGGAACCGTCCATGGATGAACGCACACCTCAATGCGAAAAAAATAGAAAAGAAAAGGTGAAAAACAAAAAAGGAGTGAAACATAATACAAAAGCCAGGTAAACTTAAAAGTTTTAAAATCGAAATCCGAATTTCTTTTATAAGAACTTAGAATTTAAATCGAGAATAAAGATTAAAACGATTTTGAAAACCGAAGTAAGACTTAAGGGTCCGGAAATACCTTAAAAGTGAACCAAGTATTAATATATAAGAAAGTTGTTGGTAAAAAGGTATAATAGATCCGAAAAGAACAAATAATTTTTTTTAAAATTAAAAACTATCAAAAACGTCAAATACTAAAAATCCACATGTATCCTTGCCCTCCATTGTGCGGTTGTGCCTCTCCGTCACCATTCCCTCATCCAACCCGAGAAATCTCATATCATGCTGTATCACTCTCAGTCATGTCTGTTTTGGTCTCCCTCTACCCCTAGCAACCTTTTCTGTTGCCCAGGTCTCCAGCCTCCTAACTGGTGCGTCCATAGGTCTCCTTCTCACATGGCCAAACCACCGAAGTTGATGACAATCAAACTTGGAACAAAATTGAGGAAATGGCGGTCCATAACTCACAATATAGTAGACCTCGCAAGGCTACTAGAGGAGGAAAGCATGAAGTGGACTCCATTACTCAATTGGGTGCTCAACTTAGTGCTCACATTGATACCATCAATTTGAAGTTTGAAAAAGCTATGGCTAGACTTGAAGAAGCCTCTAAATCACCAAAGCATCATGTTAATGCCATGACGGCATCTTCATCAATCCCAAGTGGGATATGTGAGAATTGTGGAACTTTGGGACATGACCAAGGTGAATGTAGGGGAACAAATGAACAAGTGAATGCTTTCCAAGCATACAAGAGTGGTACCTCTTATTCAAACTATTACAATGAAAACACCAAATTCCATCCAAATCTCTCACACAAAAGCCAAAATGTTCAAAACCCTCAACCAACATACACCCCACCTCCCATGAGAAACCAAAATCAAAGACCCTTTTACAACCAAAACCAAGGTTACCAAAATCAAACTCCATACAATCAACAAAATGATAAATGTTTTGATGTTAAAAAAGCGGTCCTCCAAATGCAAAAGAATTAACAAGAGTTTTTCACTCAAATGCAAAAGGATAGTCAAGCAAAGGAAATCACCATCAACAACATCCTAGCTCACACCAAAATGTTGGAAACCCAATTGACTCAACTAGCATCTTCAAGCTCACAAAGACAAAAGGGGCAATTACCACCTCAAAGTAATCCCCCAAGACATGAAACGGTTAGTGCCATTCACTTGAGGAGTGGTACAAGGTATAAAGCACCGAAGAAGCAAGTTGAGGATGAAGTTGTGGAAGCTAGTGACAAAGATGAAATTGTGCAAACTCCAAGGATGGAGAACCATCAAAAGAAGAAATTTCAAAGAAAAATAAAGACAAGGTCAAGGAGAAGGAGCCCATTGTGATTAGACTTCCTTTTCCGCGTCGTCAAGCCAAGCCCAAATTTGATAACCAACTTGGAAAATTTATGGAAATTGTAAAGAATTTGGAAGTCTCAATTCCTTTCACGGAATTAATCAATCACGTGCCGGCCTATGCAAAATACATGAAAGACATCCTCACAAAGAAGAAGTCGATCCTAAGCTTGAGACTATCGCCTTCACTAAGGTGAGTAGCGCGACTTCAAGGGAGTTCACCTCCAAAACTCAAAGAGCCTGGAAGCTTCTCAATACCGTGTACCATTGGCGACACCACAATCAACAAAGCCTTATGTGATCTAGGGGCTAGTGTGAGTGTTATGTCGTACTCGGTGAGTAAAGGTTGGGGATGGGAGAGCTTAAATGCACCAATATCACACTCCAAATGG
This sequence comes from Silene latifolia, assembly GCF_048544455.1. NCBI lineage: Eukaryota > Viridiplantae > Streptophyta > Magnoliopsida > Caryophyllales > Caryophyllaceae > Silene > Silene latifolia. The sequence goes on along the minus strand of NC_133537.1, from coordinate 126,642,939 downwards.
CCGATAGATCGATGAAGACACCATTAGGGATATGGGAAGATGTTCCCGTAAGAATTGGGAAATTTTTCATCCCGGTGGACTTTGTCATTGTTGACATGGAAGAAGACTCCAACATTCCAATCATTCTAGGAAGACCTTTCTTACACACCGCGGGTGCGGTGATTGATGTGAAGCATGGAGAGCTCACTCTAGAAGTGGGAGATGAGAGCATTACTTTCAATCTTGACAAGACCATGAGAGCTCCCCGTTTGCATGAACCATGTTTTATGGTTGATCATTATAGCCTGAAGGATGATAGGAAGAAGTCGGAATTCCAATGGAAGAAGAAAATTGAAGATGCTCCATTCAAAGAGGAAGTAAATTGTAACAAAGAGAGCTTGAAAAGCTCACCAAAGTAAAGCAATGAAGAGGATGGCCTCATTGGCCAAGATAAGAAAGTGGGAGAGTTGTCTCTATCAACTCAAGAGATCTTTCGTGATCAAGTAGATGAAGTTTGTGGTCTTTGGGACGATGAGTTTGAAGGGATTTTCAATCCCTATATTGGTAATGCTATCGATCAAGACCGACAATAAGGGCAAAGGTCTATCGAAGACCTTTATCATGATAATGAACAAGCTTTTGATTACTTCTTCAAGGTGTTGAGCAACATCAACAACACCTTGGACATGCCCCCATGACATCTCACTAAGGATGAGAGTTTGGTGGAGTCCTCCCTAAACCACCATTTGTAAATATTTCTAACTCCCTAACTCGCATTTTAATTCTTACATTACATTTTTTTGTCATTTTTGGATTTTTATGCCTTGATAAAGATAATTATCATTTTTGAGAGAAGTGAGGGAGGGATTAATGATTCAATTGATGTGTAGTGCTTTAGCTTAGTGTGGGGATAGCAATTGCCTAGGCTATTCATGCCGTAGTAGTGCCCCTACAATGAAGAACACGGGATTTGAAGAATGGAAAATGATAAGGGATATGCAAGTGCACGGATGGAACTGAATCCGGGTAAAAGGGGCAGAATCCGAGCGTCTTTGCTGAAAGACGCCCTTCTTCAGGCAATCCGGGCGTCTTTGTCGAAATCCGCCCGTCCTTCTGAGCTGAAAATTTAAATTTTGGGACTGTTGAAGAATCCGAGCGTCCTGGTCTAGAAGACGCTCGTCTTCAGAAATCTGCCCGTCCTGAAAGGAAAGTCGCCCGTCTTTTTGCCTGTGAAAAACAAGTAATCTCACTGTCTGAGAATCTGCCCAGCTTCAGCAGAAGACGCTCGTCCCGCAGTCGATAAATCCGAGCGTCTTTGCTGAAAGACGCCCGTCTTTAGCTGAGAATTCTCAAACCAAAACAGGCAGAATCCGAGCGTCCCGAAAGAAAGACGCCCGTCTTCCCCTGCTATGTCAAATTTTTCGGGTATTCTGCGGACCAATTTCGAAAACAAAATCGAGAATTTTTTTTATAAAAGAGTACACAAAGACAAACTCGATCGACCAATTTACTAATGTCAAAATAATTTTGGTTGTTAATTTGTCAACAGATCTAAATCGGATTATGATTTCACGTGAATCTAGATATAGATCTTATAAAACCGATTTAGATCCAGCTTGTTACCATCCTTAGGCTCCACCATCGGACTCATCGCAGGTTGGCAATTCACCCCACTCGTTTCCCTTTGACCACCCCTTCCCCACCAGTATGAAAACCACACCAAGACCGTGCACCGTCGCCTTACTAGTACCAACCTCGCCCGTAATTAACAAGCTAGTTATTTTCTAGACATATGCGATGTGACAAATGATCAGTCAATCACATTCTCATTCATAAATAAAATCAGCAATATCCGTACAAACTAAATAATTAATCAAAGTCATTTACATGAAAATAACATGGCAACTCCTTGATGCAATTTGTTTACGTACAAAACAGTAAAAAACAAGTTGAAGGGGAGACGGGATTCATGGGCGACGAGGAAATTTGGAGAAGTCGGGTCGCCTTCGCTCATTATATGCAGTCTTCCCTTCATTACCTTCCTCAGTTCCATAGAATAGAAGTGTAGCATCACCTCCTATTTGCTGTAAGATAGATCAAGATTGAGATCATTTGTCTCAAGTTGTTTGTATGAAATATGATCGGATTTTCTATAGTGTACCCAGTCTGGACACACCATAAAGATCCCAAAACGGACATATTGGCTAAGAATTGAATGTCCAAAACTGGAGGATTGTAAACAACGGTACACGAGTCGACATGACCATCATCAACAAAAGATTAAGAGCGATTTGAGTACCACGATTCTTTGTGACGTTTCCTTAACATCTCCCTGCACCATTTTACCGTCTCTTTCTCCAAATTCTCCAGCTGAACAACACCAGAAATCATTAAGAACCGCATTATAAAACCAAGTTTCAACTGAACTACCCGTGTCTAACATTAGGCGCTCGAGAAGAGTATGACCCTTGGACACTTCATTCCAAGCCAATACAGTTTTAACACTTGGATGCAAACCCGCATTAGATACTTACTAACATCCCAAATGTATATCTGAATTTTAATGTAAAATGGCTGGTGAAGGAAACTCACAGGTACAACTGTGTTAATGAGCCCCATTTTTGCTGCTTCTGATGCTGTGTAGAACCTGGTAAGAAACCACATTTCACGCGCCTTTTTGGGTCCGATCTGCATGATCATAATTTTAGATGAGAATCACATTAAAAAAATGTTTGCTCCTTGATTTCATAGATATACATGTTGATCAGACAATGAGTTTGAGTTTGTAATCTAACCAAACGAGACATAATGGAGCTTCCGTAGCCAGCATCAAAACTGCCCACCTGCCAATATTTCAACAATGCACATACATTATCAGCAAAAGGATTAACGCTCCTGAAGTCGGAATGACAAGAGATCCTAGAAGTTTCCCAAATCCGTTGGACCCCATATTGGCGAATTCGAATCTAGATTTGAGAAACTCCCAACTTTATGGACCTAAATCCATCATGATTTAATTTCACTTCGGCCATTTCCGTCTAATGATTTCAAGACTATGAAAGTCAAAGAGAGCAGAAAATAAAAAAAATGATTTGGAAATGAAACCTTAATAACTTGCAATTATGCTGGCAGATACTGCTACGAAGAAAGGGATAAAAAGATGGAGATGAACAACCTTAGGACCTGTCTGACCGAAAATGGCATTATCAGCAGCGATTGTTAGATCGCAGACCATATGTAATATATGTCCTCCTCCAACAGCATAACCAGCAACCTGGGCTTCATACAACATACGAGAACATAGCATAAATTTCACTTAAAAATATTCCCCTAGAATCTGAATGATTGCCTACTTGTTTTATTTTGTCGTCCCAAATTTAGTTATCCTCTAATGAAACTAAAGACGTAACTTTTTTACTGTTTTGAGTAAATTTGTGAAATGTCGAAGAGGATAATAATTCAGAGACAGAGAGATTATCAATGAATGACGCAAGGAACTATATTAAAAAGTATTACCATTGCTATGACAGGTTTTGGAAGCATCCTTATCTGAATCTGCAATCGACATCATTCAAACAGGTAATGTGTGAGGTGATTCACCATGAAAAGTAACAAGCCCAACAACAACAACAACAACAACAACAACAACAACAACAACAACAACAACAACAACAGTAACCCAAATGCTTGAAAGGCTCTCGCCTATAGCATGATAGGAGGGTCGTCTGTTTCCACATGCGACATAATAAGGAATTTTGTTGAGAATTGCAATAAGTTTAATGACTGCTTACATTCAGTCAATAACCTCTCCCTATGGCCCCAATTAGTCATAGGCTGGAGTCAATTAAGGCACACGCGTAATCTTGTGTGGTATTACAAAGAGAGAATAGCAACAACTCGACCTCAACAAAACTGTTAAAGAGTACAATTCTTTGCAGCTATAAGAACACAACCAACCTGTAAATCTAAAACATTAAGACGTCCGATATCATTAGGATCAGCATAACCATCCTTACTTCTCAACGCTTGATCACCACCGCTACAAAAGGCCTTGCTCCCCTACAACCACAACTTTCTTTCATTCAGGCATTACAATGGAAAAACTATGGATTGCAGCTCAGCCTAACTAACATATTAGCAGCATGACATGACTATTATAAAAACTAGTCATTATCAAACTATAAATAAAATAAACTGATAAAAGGCAGATTAATTTCTGATGATGAACACTTTGTATTAAGTTACCTTGCCGGTGAGAATGATAACACCAATAGAAGTATCGTCCCTTGCATCGTTGAATGCCCTAATCATCTCCTTAACTGTAAGTGGCCTAAATGCATTCCTTCTCTCTGGTCTGTTTATTGTAATCTATCCACCCATACACAGTGATTTCCAAAAAAAAGAAAACAAAATGTTAATCAAGATTACCATAATATAATCCTGTGAAGTAGAAAGTGATGTTAGTCACCTTAGCAATGCCTTCTCCAACAGCTTTTTCATAAATAATGTCAATGAATTCTTTACCAGAATCATCAGAAGACGTCCTCCAAACTACGTCTTTGGAGGAAACTTCCCCATGAACGCGATGGTAGGTATCGTTCATAGTAGGTGATAAGCCAACAATGGATGAGCTCTGAACAGGGTGGGAGTTTGTGATGTTAAGATGGCTGGCTATGTTTGAGAGTCTTCTTCTTACAACTTCCATATGTTTGTCATCATCAAGTCTACTCATCATCTTATGCCTTTCCTTTTTCCCGGGGTTTTTGAAATTAAGAGAAGAGAGTTGTAACTTGTAAGTGTAAGAACTAAGAAGGGTTGGGTTTCTTCTAGTTTTTTGTTTGTTCAAAATATTTGGATTGGATAAGATGAGATAATCCTTATGAGAAAATTATGCCCTTTAGTTTTATAAAATAATCTCATGTACTATTCCAATATAGCTGCAATTGTCGAACATCAGTGTCGGAGTACTGGACGTTGTTCTGTAGAAACTTTAATCTTTTACCTCAAAATGAATGTCCCGAGCTTCGTTTCAAACACGAAACATACCGTGTCAAGTTACTTCAGTAATCTCTACATTCTACAAAGAAGCGGCAGTACGATGTCTACCCTTGTCTTTATTTACGTTTTAAGACCGATATGCATGTCCTAAATAATAATTTGTGATTTAACGCCATGAGTCACGCACGGTACATGAAATGAAAAAAAGTGGATTTCATATAATACAATCATAAGAGGCACGGGACGGGACGGGACACACAACCCATACTCCTAGCTCACAAGCAATGCAATCAAACAAGAGATTAAGCATTGCACAATACGTACCATGTATTCACCGAAAAAACAAATTTGGTATTATAAAAAAAAAAAAAAAAAAAAAAAAAAGTAAACTAATTCACAGAATTTAAATTTTAATGAAAACATGACATTCCCAAAATCACTATCAATCCTAGCCCCTAGGGACATCATTTATCACACATTGGTAATTACATGGCTTTACAAATTTCACCGTCGGTCACTTAAGAAAATGGGATAAAGACGAAAGAAAAATAGAACCAAAACAAGGCGTGCAAATCCTGGTTGTTTATGAATTCCTTGTTCTTTCATCAACTGGTCAATCCTGCAAGATTTCTTGCAATTTTACAGCTTCTTAACCCTGGAAATAGAGGGAAGACAGGAAGAACGAAAACTTTCAGGCTCTGCAGAAGGCGGAATTCTCTTATCATAAAATTGCATCAGTCTTTTCAAATTCTACTGAAAGAGTTACTTACCAGTTAATATCTAAAACAGGAAGTAGTTCCGCGATAGTGGAACAGTCGAAGCAGGAGCACATGTGAGAACCTCACCATCTGCCGTTACTGTGTAATGTTCAGGGTCGACTGTGATCGTCGGGAGGGCATTGTTAAGTTTCATATCATCTTTTGTTACATTCCTCACACCACTTACAGCCTCTACTCTCTTGTTAAGTCCATACTGTTCCTTTATTCCCTTCTCCAGAGCAGCCTGTTGAAGAAAGAAAGTTAAAAGGACACATTTTTTGGGCAAAAATAAAAGGAAATCATACATTTTTCATAGTAGTAAACTATTAACACATAAAGAGAGAGGGGTAAACGTGTTTTACTAGACGGAGTGCACGGACAAACGTCGGGGATACTAAACCATCCCTTTTCCTGGCATCTTCTTTCAACTTGTACTTCATCATCATCGTTTTCTTATTCGCTCATCTCGCCATTTCCACAATAGACTTCTCTTCTTTTCCTCCTCTTTCCTCTTCTTCTTCCGCACTTTGCCTTTCCATATTCTTTCTATTCTGCTCTACCAGAGCGACACTTACTAGAGGAAACCAGACATAACTCCTTTTACATCATGAGTCTTAGGAAGAGAAGAACGAGACACAATCATACTACAGGAGCGAGGAGCTTGAAGACCAAACCGTAAACAATCAAAGAGAAAGCAGTTCTCACCACCATCAAATTAACCCATTCAACAAACATCGTCTCCAGTTTCACTAGGATTTGTAATTACCTAATTGTAATGAGCAATCACACGTCAAATCCGACAAAGATGGTTACAAATTACCCTCAATAAGAGATGGACACACAACACCACGATCTAAGGAACTTTTATAGAAAACTGATCACGCCCCACCATACCGTCACCACAAACGCAATCCACCACCATAAATTGTGAAAAATTCCATGGATCGTCACATGCATGTCGGCAGATGCCACATGCAATCAAGAAGAGAAGGCCAATAAACAAAAAAATCTCAATTAAAATGAAATTGGCGATGAGCTCGGTTAAGGAGGTGCATTGCCAGCGAGGTGAGGGTTTGGTTTTATTAGCGAATATAAACCTTGACATTGGACAAACCATCAAATTTTAGTATGCAGCCCAGAATTGCACCGTTAGTACGATCGTGACCAATATCGCTATTTAATACATGTTGACTACTTAGACTACTAAAAATTGACGTCAAAGATCAAGGACATTTACTAAATAAATAATTAACGAGAGCAATGCAATAGTGCAATAATTACACACTGTCAAAAGTTCATAAAAGTTTCAAATTCAAAGGATCTTCCATCTTGGATAGAACCATAGTAAAAAGAAATGCAACAAGTTATGCACTAAATTATTCTAGGATAACCCAAAGTCCCATATTTCACTTAATCCACTTGTTGGTGATCGCCACGTAGGGATGACAATGGATCCCGGATCCTGTCCAAATCCTGAACGGGTCGGGTCTGGATCTCAATATTTTGGATCCAGTGGATAGGGATATGGATCGGATCCATATGCATAAAAAGGGATCCGGATATGGATCCATATGGTCGAGATCCAGATCCTACCCTAGATCCATTTTTATTCTATTTTAAAATAAAAATTTTAAAAATGAGTTAAAGAAATAGTAAAATTATATTCTTTTCTTAAAGTTTTTTCATATACTAAGCTATGATTTCTTTCTCATTAACATTTTTCAATTGCAAAAATTTATTTGTTATCGCTACTGTATTTTATGAAACTTTATTTTGATATCTTCGCAACTTTATTTTTAACATTTGTAGTTTCATATAAAAAATAGTATCGTAAATTGTAGTATAACCCAAAAAGTAATATTTTAATATTTGAAAAATGATGATTTTTTACGATAAAATGGATACGGGATAGATCTAGATCCAGTCCATATTCTGCGAATATGGATATGGATCTGAGTATTTCAGACCTGGTAGGACATAAGGATTTGGATCTGGATCTGGATCCTATCAAGATCCTATCCATTGCCATCCGTATCGCCAAGTCAACAATTTTTTTTTTAATTCAGTTCGCTAGCCACTGGATACATGTAGAATTTCTAAGGGGAATATAATTGGAGAGAAAAGGGAGAAGTTTTATAATCATAAACTTGCTCAAATAGTATTAATGATATCTCAACCTATGAATAGGCTAACAAACTACTACTTCAACTGAAGTCTAGGAAGCCACAATTTCCACAACTAACACATTAGCACTAAGCATGGTAACATGATTTTGACCCACTAAAACAGTGCTCACATTAATAGGAAACTAATTAACCACTAACTAAAACAGAGATGACTTCTAGGTCCAATTAAATTTTCAATCTATCTTTGACATATTTGATGAGTAAAAGTATATAAATGCATGCACACATAATAGTCAAATAGAAAAGGGGTACTGCATACAAAAATTATGCACACCTTACTGACAAAAGCAATGGAGTTGGCACTTCCAGCTTTCCCAAATGCTCCAAACATTGGCCTCATCATCACCTGGAACAAATCTATTATAGATGAGAACAGGATGCCCTACTAAAACCTCATAAACCTGCTTAGAAAATGCAAAAACCAGTGAAGTGAGCTCCCAACAATCAGTGATTCTAGTGCACGACGGTCTTTTCCGTGTAAATTGGCAAAATGTGACCACTTTTGGGTAAATAGTGACTACTTTTGGGTAAATAGTGACCACTTTTATGACTTAAAAAAGTGGTCACTATTTACCCAAAAGTGGTCACATTTTTTTCGTCGCACGCTAGAATTTGCGCCCTACAATTGATTCTGTTTCTATATAATCAAATATTTGAGCCAACCAACCCAAATCCTTTTATATTCCTCATTTAATTATAGGGTAAAATAGATTCAGTGGCGGATCCAAAAAAAAATTTAAGGGGTCCCGATGAAAATATAAAGGCTATTGTTACATAAAAAGTATAAATTTTATTTATTTTGACCTAAAAATTGGACTAAATACACACACAAAAAATCGTTTTCCGATGTCTCGGGCCCTGAATCCATACTCATATCTCCGTCACTGGGTAAATGGGTTGGAGCTTGGTGGTTAGTCTAACATGTAAAACCGTATAAGTTTTTGTTTCATCAAAATTGTACAAAGAGTGTATATTGTTGTTTCAATTTTCAAGCTATTAGTTTGTAATTTAGCAATATACATGGAAACTTGGTAGAGATGTAACCACTCATAATAGAGGTCTTTTGGCCAATTTGGGTGCTCGATCTATTGGCAACCAGAAGAGATAAAACCAGAAAGCACAAATGCAGAAGGGAAAAAAAATATGCATCACCGGCTCGGGTGTGGGTATGCTAGCATTAGGGTCACCCATGTTTGCCCAAGCAATTTCGCCCCCTTTGATGACCAGTTCTGGTTTTGCTCCGAAGAAAGCAGGGTTCCACAAAACAAGATCAGCCAATTTTCCAACCTGCACATAAAGAATCAAATGGGAGAAAAATAATTAAAAAGACTGTTTGAACATCTTTCAAAGCAATAAATACATAAAGGTGACCCATGACCATACAGATAAAAAGAACATAGAGAGCAGTGGATCTCAAATAAACAAAATAAGAATCGACTGGAATTTTCAGGATTAGTAAGTGGCCTCTCTTCCGGAGGACAATTGAGATAAGGACTGCATAACGGGTAATATACACAGAGATGAACTCAAATAAAAATTGCAACATAATTTCAAAAGAAGACATACCTCAATAGATCCAACATACTTGGAAAAACCATTAGCTATTGCAGGATTTATGGTGTATTTTGCTACATAACGTCTGATTCTTAAGTTGTCGTTCTCAGTGTCACCAGGCGGTAGCTTCTCTCTCTGAATCTTCATCTTGTGTGCGGTTTGCCAAGTTCTTGTTATAACCTGCACATAACATTTTTCATGAGAGAAAAAGACAGAGTGCTTGAGGTCTTGAGTACATGGTGTCACAGCCTGAATAACTAGCTAGTGAACCCAATTAGCTAGCTAGTGCGTTGCTCGGTTTCCCGTTTGCTTCTTTGAATAAATTAGAGAGTTGGAAGTGCATAGCTGTGACAGATGGGATCAGACATTCTGATCAAGTAGATCGGTCATGAACATAACGGTTAAAATGCCACCGTCAATAATGAGGTTCTACACATATAGTCCTATTTCTGTAGAAATACAAGGCGTGGAAGCTTGCGGGGCCCATTTAACAGACTCGTTTGAGACAGACAAGGTTTTATAGCTTGGCTGTGATGTCCAGTGCCCACATTGCTGGACTCATAGTAGTTCTATGTTAATTACAGTCTTCGACACCTGACTCTTGCCACGACCCACACTTTGGCCTTCCGACACGATATGACACATCCAGTGGCAGGCGCGGACAAATTAGTTTCCAGGTTCTGGAATATTTTTGAAAAAATAAATCCCTCCGTCTTGATCAATTCTTTATGTTTTCGTTATTTGGGTGTGTTAGTCATTTATGTACGTTTCCACTTCCCACGTGCAAGTTGCTTTTTCACTTTTGTATTTTTTTTAAAGCACGTCTCTCTCATATCCTTGGCCTTTGTGCCAAAAGCAAACATAAAGAAGTAAAGAACTGATCGGGATGGAGAGAATATATTTTAAAAATGTTATCCAAAATAACAGCTTTCTGGTATCCCAGGACCCCTGGTTCTATAAGGCGTGTCTGCCCTTGGACGCGCCAACACTTTACTTCAGTCCAAAAGATGAACTTTTTCATCAAATAGCCGTGTGCCTGTGACCAAACCATTGCAGCCGAGTCGATGCAGCCTAAACTAAAACTCGTGGTTCATGTCAAAGGGTTAGCCCTAAAATTCAATTGTAAAAAGTTATACAACCGATATCCTTGACATCATCAGCAAACAAGAAAAATAACCATAATTGCACAATGCACACGGCACACTGCACACATCACATTGATAATTGACCAGAAAAATATCCATAATTGCAAACTGCACAGAGCACACTGATAATTGATAAAAACATGTAAGTGGTAAGGTTAACAACTTGACGGACCTCTCCAATGCGACCCATGGCCTGAGAGTCGGAAGATATGATACTAATGGCTCCAATGTCATGCATTATATCTTCTGCAGCTATTGTTTCTGCACGTATTCGTGATTCAGCAAACTGCACATCTTCTTTAATGTTCTTGTCAAGGTGGTGGCAGACCATCTGCATATAAATAGCGGAAAGAGTCAGAGTAGGTAATCCCTCAGCCCATAAATAAACTCCCTTATATTTATTATGGTGTCACCAACAAACACACAATACATAATAAGGAAAGAGGGGTGGGGAGTGGGGGAGACAGAGAGAAAGAGGGTACACACCAACATGTCAAGGTGCTCATCCACTGTATTTGAAGTGAAAGGTTTTGTCGGGTTTGTTGACGATGGCAAAACATTTCTAACACCACAGACTTTTATTATATCAGGGGCATGACCACCGCCTGCACCTTCACTGCTCAGAAAATACCACAGCTATTAACTAAATGGAGTATGAGAAGATAAGTTCACAGATAAGGTAGTTCACGGCCAAACAGGGTTCAATATCTAAAAGGAGGAAGCCAAGAAAATTGGCCTGACAGAAGCCTGGAGATTATTCAGGTATTCCTTCCATCCCCAATTTATATCCATTTGATTTGTTGGCCAAATACATTGACTTTGACTTCGATAACATTTTATCACAATACAAAATAGTTGGCGATCCTCTACGTCATACCCCTGAGTTTTTGGATTTTCTAAGTTATACTTGTACCCTATGTCACTCCGATACTTCACTTAGTTGCCGTATTCCGTATCCGATACGAATTTCGTCGGATACGATATGACACTTTGATACTTCATTTTAGACCAAAATATTGAAAATTTCGCACAAAATAGCCGTATAAGATACTCCGATACGTATATTGTCGGATACGAGTAGACGAGTCTGAGTAGCATAACTTATACCTGTGAATCTTTGAAATTCTATGTTGTACCTCCTTAACTCTATATTATAGATTTATAGTCTATATCATGACCTTATTGGTTGTCTTCGTTAATTGATTGATTAATCCAATCATTCAGCTAACCAATTACCCCTTAACCCACCCATGTACAAACGATCAATTAACCTTCCCAACAATCCATAAAACCGTCATTACTATTTCATGCTTCATGGAAGAGGTATTATATGTAATTTGTGGTTGGTTAAAGGAGGTTTGTTATGATTCTCATAAAAGAAGATGATATGATGTTAATGAGTGAGATTTGAGGTTACATGAAGGTTGTTGGAAAGGTAGCGTTTTAACGGAGAGTTGAAGAAGGTCATCACAGAAACCAAGTATAAAGTGCAAGGGTTAGACTGCGGAATATAAAAAAGGCAGGGGTACAATCTGGAATACCCAAAAACTCAGGGGTGCCTGTCTAGGAATTTACTCGCTACGTGTGACGATCTGCACACTTGAACCCTTAGATTTATTTATGCTTATGTAATTTCATTTCCTTTGTACATTTGTAGTAAGTATTTTCTTAGTAGTTTTAGAATAGGTTTCCATAAATAGGTATATCGCTATTCTGAACTAAACTTGTAAAATCAATGTTTCCTGCTACCAGGATGTAACTATCATATTTCCCTCTTTAGGGAGTACTAGTGAATGAAAATCTACTTCCTACCTTGTGCCTTCGTATTGCTTGTTGTTGCTTTGTTGTGAACGACTCTTAGCCTTCACTTTACTAACAAGCCGTGTTTGTGGGATCGACACTAGGATCCCGACTCACACCCCGAGACCCGAGTATCGTGCTAGTGGGCGATCCCTCACTAGTACGAAGATCCTTGTCGCTTGCATCTTGCCTTGAGACGGGCAAAGGTGCGCGCCACGGTCCGGCAAAAGTAGCGGACCGTGACACTACGCACCTGAAGACAGGTAAATGCTACGAGTTCCTTCGAAACAAAAATTGCCATTAATGATCTCACAAGCAATGGTACACTACACAACAGAAGCTACTGTCTACTGTCGATTGAGAGCTGTCAAGGATGAAGTTTGTCATTAACAGCAACCCATAGATAACTCACAAATCGTTGCGGAGTGTTTAATTCTCATTGCCAAAAGAAAGTAACAAAGAATTTCCCGAATTGTTATTCTACACGATGAGAATACTAGGGCAAGCACTTCTATATTAAGGCTTTCTTTGACCATCGTGGAAAGAGCCAAGATAGACATTTCCAAACCGATGGCTCCTGATAACTGTTAACAATATCACCTGGTGTCTCTAAAAACTGTAAAGATGCTCTAACCTAGGCCATGAGTCTGGAAGTATGCAGACTTACTTCTCTGTCCAAAACAGAGCGTTTCCCGGATGTGGAGCGAGGTAGCCACACAAACGACACCAAAAGAAATTTACATTGTGCTATGGTTTGATTGGAGTTATAAATGAGTATCAGATTACATCAGAACCAAAGAAACGTCTGTTTCTTGGTCCTATGTACAGTAAAACTTAAATTATATCATAAGTAGCTTTTAGACAATCAAATAAAAAAATAGCACATTATCATAATAAGTGACAAATGAGAGAGAAAACCACATAAGTAATAGGTCCACATAGGAATGATAATTAAGGTCGAAACTGAACCGAAGGAAAAAAAACTGATCCAACGCGAACTTTTAAAAACCCATACCCGATCCACTATTTTAAAACCCATATGAAAGAAATCCATTACCAATGCAATCACACCCGAACCCAATCTAATCAACATGTTTCGAAAATTTAGCCTTTACTGAACTTGAAATTTCAATTTCTGCCATATAAGATGAATTTTTACATAATTGGTCTTTCATGTACATGTTTTACTCAAATCATGTAAAATTTCACTCAAGTTGTGTTTTTTCTCTCAAAATTACCCAAATATAATCAAACATTTGGAGCCTGTTATAATCAAAAGTGAAAATAAAATTCTCTCCTTTTCTCTTTCGCTCGGAATATAATCAAACTATTCCCAATTCTTCAATTATGAATTTTAAATTTCATATCAAACAAGTTATATGTTTTGCAATTAAGCACTTTCTTATCAGGAATATTTTGGAAGATGTAAAGCAAATACCAAGTAGAACACCATCGCTTTGAAACCAAAACTTAGATAACAAGATCACCGATTAAACATATTTATCTATAAAACCTATTTTACTTCATAATTACTTCTCGTAGTCCCGATTGAAACAAACTGTTTCAAAGACAAATTGAAAGCAACTAATTCTACAAAAGATGACGAAATCAAAACCCTAATTGAATTACCAATCAAGGTAAGGTGACGATTCAGAGGTGAATTACGAGATCAGCAGCTTCCTCAAAATCTTCAGCAATATCGTCGGCATTACGCTCGTTAGGGCTTTCAGTCATTGAGTATTGACACCAACGACAATTTAATTCATAACTCTCGGTGGGGGAGGGGGCAGGGGAGGGGTTTGCCGGTGAGGAAGGGCGGCAAAGGTGGGGGTTGAAAAGTTAAGGGGAAGGGGATGGGAGGAGGGGAAAACATGTAAACATAAAAAAAATAAGATGGGTAAAAGATTGAGAAAACCATGTACAGAGCAACACCCATATTTTCTACAGTCAAATTAAGTTTCGAAATCAGATTTTGGAGTATATTGTGGATTGGGTATGGTTTTGGAAAAAATATATTGGATCGGGTATGGATTTTAAAGTTTTGGATATGGATATGGATCAGTGATCCTATAAGTAAGTGGATCGGGTTTGGATCTCGCAGAATACAGAAGCCCAAAGGGTCATTTAGTACCATTACGTTGACTAAGAACACCATGGCAAAGGCTAGAGATACTGCTCCAAAACAAGGTTGGACATCAGTGGTCTTCGAATACACAAAAATAAGGCATAAGTCATCCCATTTTTTGCTTTTGTTCCTCACAAGAATATACTACTGCTCACCTATGTTACTCCGATACTTCACTCAACTGCCGTGTCGAGTGTCAGACACGTGTCGGTGTCCCACACGACACGACACTTCGACACTTCAATTTAGACCACAAAACAGGAAAATTCACCCCAAATAGCCGTGTCCGACACGCCGACACGTGTTGGACACCGACACGTGTCAGCGTGTCTGAGTAACACAGCTGCTCACTACATCACGATTAACCAAATCAATATAATCTTATAGGCCCTTTGACAAATATGTCAGAATGCTACATGCATTGACTAAATATTTTATCACATTGCCAACTGGAAACCCAGGTCTCAAATGTTTCACTAGGCCTATGTTACGTATAGCCCTAGATACTGAGGTTTGCAAATAAACAGTTGAGCACCATAGTGATTGCGCTATTCTACGTATCTTTGCCCTAAAACATGGGAAACTCAGATACTGAAGATAAATTGAAATGTGACTCACACCTGTGGTAAGTATGTATTGTCCTTCCTTTAAATGCAGCTATCGTTTGTTCAACAAATCCAGATTCATTCAAAGTATCAGTGTGGATATTGACCTGCCATCAAGTCGGGAGAGAATTTCATAAATCTGAATATTGAGCTACAGCAATACAAGCATCGTAAATTGGGGTTGGAATAAACATCAAGCCTCATGTGACATGTCAAGGTATTCTCATAAACTTTCTATTATATAACGACGAAGATTAACTTAGTCCCTGATAAAAATACGAATTCAAGTAGCTAAAAAACTGTTAGGTGCACGATTGAGATTGACTTAAAAGTTTGAGAATAGTCAACAAGAACATTATCATTGATGGCAATTGGCAAATTGGCAATACCTGAATGTCGTGTTCTTCGGCAACACTAAGACAGCAATCGATCGCAGCTGGAGTGGTACCCCAATCCTCATGCAATTTCAGTCCCATTGCTCCAGCTGCTATTATTTCATGCAGTCCTTCAGGCTTAGAGCTATTTTCCTATTCCAAGCATTTCCCCAGTATTAGATTCACAAGAATAGAGCTTGATGTGAAATTACGTCCATGCAAAAAATATCAGCGACACAGAACAATTATTTGAAAGAATGATCTAATGATGTATGATAAGATAGTAATTAAGGCAGTCGAAATAACCTAGGGCATAAGAGATCCTATAAGGATAAGCATACCTTTCCAGTGAAACCAAAGTTCAAAGGAAAATCATCGGTAGATTGGAGCATTAGTTTCATGTGCGATGGTGCAGGCGTGCACGTAGTAGCACGTGTTCCATCAGCAGGTCCAGTCCCACCTCCTACCATAGTTGTAATACCTACATACCCAACACTAGATTAAGAGGAAAGTGGAAAAAGACAAACTCATAGCCAGACGAAAATACTGTGCCATCAAATAATTTATTTTGAGAACCCTTGCTGAAGTCATAGTTCATACAGGACATGGAAGCCATCGTATGGGTTTAAATAGAGAAATACAACATCAGCAACATAACCCCAAAACTTCAAAGGTTCTCAATCTTGACCTTCCCGCCTAAGGTGCGGTAATCAGATGAGAGTCATCAGAGCTTTAGCCTTGTAATGGAAATAGTACAAACAGACTATTTTAGTATTTCCGGATGACCCAAATTGAAATTACATTGAAAATTGCATCAATCGACTGAGATATAACAACATAGATTCTGGTGGAAATGTAACGAAGAAAAACGACTGCAACGAACACTTTGACTAAAAGGGAATTGTCTCAGCTCGGATGTTGAAATGTGCAAGGTGAAACAAATGAACCCAAAACATTGGCTAGTTGAACAATTCATACAGGAGTCTAGAACATTCAGACAATACACTCCAAAAAGTTTGATTGAAGCTGTTGATAACTCTGAGCTGTCACCACTTATCCAGCTCAGTAAGCATCAATCTTATTAAATTGTGTCGCATTAAAGCCACAATCTTCATTCATACAATGTCCAATTAATGGTTAAATTAAATCATAAATGCCAGAATCTCACCACTCGATATAGCTTCATAAACTAACTGAGGACATATGAAGTGCACGTGGCAGTCTATAGCCCCAGCAGTAACAATCATTCCTTCTCCAGCAATCACCTCAGTGTTGACCTAATATATATGACACTGTGTCAAATGCATTTAGTAACTGCCAGTCAATCTAAGTAATGATCAAAAGCTGTAACCATTACCCCAACAATCATGTTAGCCGAAACACCGTCCATTGTATCAGGATTACCCGCTTTTCCCAGGGCAATAATATGACCTCCCTTGATGCCAATATCTGCCTTAAAGATTCCGATATAATCAATTATTACAGCATTAGTGATAACAGTGTCCAGACAAACATTTGGCGGATATCCAGCTGCCTGGCCCATTCCATCCCTTAGAACTTTTCCACCTCCAAAGACACATTCATCGCCATAAACAGAAAAGTCCCTTTCAATTTCCGCAAACAAATCGGTATCACCAAGACGGATTCTATCACCAGTTGTGGGGCCATACATGTTAGCATAATCCTCTCGAGACATTTTTCTAGTGAAACTTGAATCTTCTCCAGTGACTCCTTCACTGTACAATCAGTTATTGGCAACAGTTTATTCTTTTTTCGGTCAAGTGCCTTAAAATGTAAAAACAAGTTAGGACCATGCGGAAATTATTGACCTAGCATTTCGTTCTTCTGAATGCCCAAATACTCTAGTCCGTATAGTTTCCATGATAGCTTCAATATTGGCATCATCAACAGGGCCATCAGCAATGTTGCTTCCCCCTCTAATGCATCTTCTACCTCCAATACTTACAAGTGTGACACTTTTACGATCCCCTGGCTAGCAAGAAAGACAGAATTATTAGAACATCAACGAGCTTACACAGATATTTTGTGAAAGTCTCCACTTTCCAGTATGTGGACAAAAATGAAGAGTTGAAGTGTCGTGCTATGTCGGAAAATTGGAGTTTAGACATGCATAAATTAAAAGAACATTCACTAAAGTAACAATCTGGAAACTTTTAAGCTGAAGCTGGCTGAATACTGAATAGTAGTCATCATTGTAAATAGCTAAATTAGCATGCTCGAGTCACAAGCATACTTTTATTACTTAAGAACGCCAGAATTCAATACATTTGAACATTAGCAGTCATGTGCTCTAGAGCAGAGTGGACGTACGAGAGTTTAAAAAACAGCAACTAAATTTCAGAAAGAGAGTATGGTTACTGTAAGAACAAAAATAAACAGAATCCAACCTCAAAACGAGTTGCTGTTCCGGCAGGTATATTCAAACGCATCCCATACGCTTTTCTTCTATCAAATGTCAAGGAAGGATTGGTTTCAATGAAATGATAGTGACTGCCAACCTGAAGTCAAGATGAAGTCTGTTTAAGTATATAGCTAAGGGAGATGCCAAATGACATTTAAACATTAAAAGAGCTGCAGAGTTGACATTACTCCTATAATGAAAAAAAATTACGAGAAACGGTGAAAGTAAGATCGATTAGTTTGTCCGAGGAATGATAGTCAAGAAAATAGAATTATGCATCTGGAATAGGGTTCGACTATTCAAGAGAAGGGAGGTATTCACATTTATTAGGTACATCAAAAGAAAATTATCCATTTCATGACCCCCAAGAAACTTTTACCAGCCGCCAGCTAAATCAAGGTGCGAGTTTTTTGGGAGTAACTTGGATGGCAAGAAGGAAATACCAGCCGCCAGCTAGATCATGATAGCATTCTCTTGCTGACATCAGAATCAATAGAAGTAAACAGCACTGACCTAAAGTGCAGAAACCCCAATTCTTCAAAAACGAAAAAGAGTCCGTACACAAACTCAGGACACATGGAAACATATTCAAGTGAAATCTCATCAAATTGTTTATATGAAACAAATGCTCAAGTGCAATGCAGCTAAGAAGCTAAGATTCACCTGAACAGGCCGATCTCCATTGTTGACAACATCAAGAATTACTGCTCTTCTTCCACAATTGAGAGAAATATGGCTATCCCCAAGTCTAAATTCACCTGGGATATTATAATCTTCTATCTCTGGAAATCTGTCCACTGAAGGAACTGCAAAAGCAAAGTTCTTAGGCTGAATTGCTGAAATGCTGAAGAGCAAATAAGAGTTCATTAAGCAGGTGATGAGATAGCAACAACAATAATAACAAAGCCTAACCCCCAAGCCGGCGAAAATGAATTGGCGTAGAAACCATCAATGTGAGGTGGTAAAATAATAAAAAGCTTGAGAAAAAGGAAAACTGACAGTTGCAAGAAGCACGATAGGCGAAGAAATAAGTGTGAAGTAAAGAAAGGGACGCGCTATGAAAAAAATGAGGAGAATCTTTTGAATGTGAGTCAAGAAGATACCTAGATAAGACTTAAGAGAAATAACTGCAAAAAAGTTGAGAGACAAAAAGTAAAACGAAACCTTGGGATTTGAGAATTATAACAAAGAAGAGACTGAAAATAAAAGGATTTGAAAAATAAACAAATAAAGTAAAAGGAAACATATAAGAGTGAGATTGTTTCTGTTTCCAAAAGAACCAGAATGAAATTTGTGTCGTGAGACGTGAACTACACACAATGGCTGTTAATTCAAAATAAAAACTTAAAAAGAGGCACACACACTTTAGTGATCCATTTTGCTTCATTCCATCATAACTGTTAGACTCTTTCCAACACAAATCAAAATTTATAGACATGAAGCGATCATTACCTGGAAGAAAGGAACCTTCAAGAGCTAGTACCAAATTTCCATTTTCACAAGCAATAGGATCATGGACTGTGATCAGCTTCGTCCCATCCATAAAAGTCCCTTCAACCTATATATGAGAACAAAATGAATTGTGATTTCTGGCAATGAATTCCAAGTAGAATAGTAGTAACACTAGTATTTCATTATCTTTAACGATATGCTTAACTTGAACATCTTTACCGTTCAGATGAAACCAGAAATTCAGAGCTTTAAGTATTTCATGGTATCCAATACAAGGATGTCAGCCTTGCAGTACGAGGACTCATAGTCACGCACGTTGTTCCAAGAAGACTCACAGTCACAACTCACAACCATTGATACAAGGTCGACTTTGACCGGTTTTTATCTCACAATATATAAAAGAGTTTTTTGTCAAAAACTACCTTATATTTAGGTGTATTTGTAAAAATACTACCTTATATTATTTTTTTTGTTTTCAACTACCTTTGTTTTCTTTATTTTTGGTCAATAACTACCTACGCTAAGAATCTAGACAAATTTGGTCTATTTTCCGGCTTTAACATATCTCACATGACTCTTTTATGTTTTAATCTTACTAAGGCCCGATTTTGGGAAGTCATAAAGTACTTACGCTAAACTTTAGTAGATGTTTGTAGTTATTATTGAAATGTGAAATTTATTAATTTTGCTTATCTGAAGTTAAATTTTGGTTTGGACGCAGTTGATCATTGTTGTTTGATGTTAAGAAAGTCATGTGAGATAGGTAATGTCACTAAATCGACCAAATCTCGCCATATTTTCAGCGTAGATAGTTTTTGACCAAAAAATGAGAAAACAAAGGTAGTCTAAAACAAGAAAAATAATATAAGGTAGTTTTTTTACAAATACCCCTAAATATAAGGTAGTTTTTGACAAAAAAAACCCTATATAAAAGCAAGTTTTTGGAAAAAAAATATTGTAAAATAGTGGTTTTTGATAAACAGACCAAGATAATTTTCACATTGCATCTTAAATTTGGAGAAATCATTGGTCAACATTGACATTGGTTGATTACCAAGGTCAAATGGAAACAATATATTTGGGATGGAAGTAGTACATATTAGCTCAAAAATCTCAGATCAATCAATTCTATGACTTACTAAATGATTTATCAATGTCACCGCAGAACAAATAAAAATAAATGAACAGAAAAGGGGAGAGAAAATCGGAGTAAGAGTCTACCTGGACCGTATGCAAAAGGTGAGAAACTGCTGGAAGGACCTGCCGCCTGTCAATACAACAAAGAGAAACAACAAATGTTTAGCATCTTACAAGGAAGCAAGAGGAATGCTATCTGTCAGAGAGGTAGCAATGAAAGCCACGACATCCTCATACGCCCCCCTCGCAACTGCTAAGAGTTCAAGATTCAAGTAGACTGCAGCATGCCTGAAGGAATGCTACACACTACACAGGCGCATCAAGAAACTGGTGACAGTAGGCCTAAGTTTGCGAAAGTTAAAGGGTAATTTTCACAGTATTCATTTTTAGCTTAGACAGTAGATGCCAAATGGCCACAACAATCTCATATTTCCACTCACTTGAGCAAAATAATAATCTGTGTACAAGGTGTACAAGAATGGGCTTATATACTAATTACATAGAAGCAATAACTAACCTAATACAATATAATTGCCGTAATTCATGGCCTGAGATTAGGAAACAAAATAAACCTAATATAATATACAATATATATGTCAACTATTATGATCACAAGAATATACTAGAATATCTTTAGATAATATTCTCAATATGCCCCCGCAAGACGGACTGTCGTAAGAGAGGCCGATCTTGGAGAGAAGTAAAAAAGAACGAGTCCAAGCAGAGGGGTTTGTAGTGCGTCCGCAAGCTGATGGTGGTGCTGCATCCAGACGTTGAAGTGAGAGCTCAAGTGGATTGGTATAGAGATGAGTGGCAAGGAAGTGGGCTCGTTGAATGTGTGACGAGAAACAGAGGATAACAAAGATGGTGCGTCGAACGGGGCCAAGGATGAAGTGTGCGGGGAGATATCAGATATGGACTGGCAGAGGCCGGGGAAAGAGTGTGACATTTTTTTTTTTGTTTGTTTGTTTGTCAGATTTGACAAAAGAGGAGGTGGGAATTGGTGTTGCCGCATCGAGGCAGTTGGGTTGTAAAGGACAGTGGTGGTTCAATCTCAATGTCGCAACAACGCTGTGCAAGTGGAGGGTGGTTGCTTTTGTATGTATGGTTGCCGACGCAGGAGAGCAAGGGAAGAAGCACTTGCTTCTGTTTTGTCGAAGGTGACTGATGTGGGATTGGGTGGTTCACTTGTAGGTGGTGGCGGTGGTGTTGATTGTAATGAACACAATACAAGGTTAATTGGTGGTACGATAATTGGCTATGTATTTGGGCTAAACGTGTGTGATGATGTATGTATTATTAATGAGTTGATTGGCCATTAATCGGGTTTGCTGAGAATTAATTTTTTTTTTTGTTTTTTACAAAGGTGTTTTGAGTGTGGTACGGTTTTGTAATGAACACAATACAATTTTTTTTTATTTTTTTTTTTTTTTTTTTTAGAAATAGTGAGAGAAATTTGAGAGCGAGTAAGAAAAAAAAAGTTGAGGAATTCCATAGAAGTAGGGAAGGTAAGAATTTGGTGAGTTTGTATGGGTTTTGCCATGATAAAGAATATGAGATAAGGGGTTTTAGACATAAAACTAACGAATTCTGGTTTTGATGACGAATTCGGGGTTTTGGATATAAGCCAAATTTGGGTTTTGATGACGAATTCGGGCTTTTGGATATAAGCCAAATTCGGGTTTTGATGACGGTTGTGGCCATAATATTGGTGTATCACGGGTTTGGTTTAAGGGTTCTGGTGTGGGATGGATCCCTTCTTTGATATTTACCAAGATAAAAAATCATGAGTAGGGCTAGTTTTTACGTTAAAGTAGGAAAAAAAATATTGTGTGGGTTTGAATAAGCAAAGCTCAAGACGGGTTTTTTTTTTTTGGTTTTTGGTTGTGATGTTGGTTTGTACCAAGAGGTTGTTAGTTTTGTGACAATAGATGGTGAATGTGAGTTTTTTTTCAACGGTTGTGAAAAAAAAGGTACTGGCCATAGTTTTCGGAGTGGTGGCTAAAAGGGTGGTAGCCAAAATATAGATGATGGGTTTGATGCAATTCTAGGGTTGGTGGCAGCGGAAAGGGGTGTAGGTGTAGGCCAAGCGAAATTCGGTTTTGGGCATGTGGTTTTGGCCTAAGGATCTACTCCGAGGTGTTACCCTCTATCTAGAGCACGAGGCTCTGATACCATGTGAGAATTATGATAAAGGTTTGAATATCATTAGAATTGCATAGATTACAAGGTGTACAAGAATGGGCTTATATACTAATTACATAGAAGCAATAACTAACCTAATACAATATAATTGCCGTAATTCATGGCCTGAGATTAGGAAACAAAATAAACCTAATATAATATACAATATATATGTCAACTATTATGATCACAAGAATATACTAGAATATCTTTAGATAATATTCTCAATACATAGTAGGAGCTGCAGCATATTTAAACATTGACTCAATGAAAACACATACACTGATTTGTCAAGGAAGCGGAGTTATTGAGGAAAATGTAACAGCTAAGACAAGCAAAGCATAAAAGAGGCCTGGTAGAATGTTCAATAAAAATTATGTCAAAAAATTTCTGATTGTCAAAAATATTCTCCATGAACACTGAGATCCGAACGCTGTGCACACCCTTTAACTCCAACATTGCAGACCACATAAAATCGGAATTTAGGGGAGCCTTTGAAGCACGGAGTAAAATGTTGCGGCTGTTGTTGTATACACAATTTTGCAGTGAGAAGACACCAGTGGCATCACCCATTATATATGGACAAGGAAAAAAGGTCACCATTTGCTCATGTGAATGAATCATGCATGACTCTATCTAAGATACCCATTGAAATAGATGATGTCAAAAACGAGAGAAATCAACAAACTACCTCCCAAGAAGCTGCTTCCCAATGTCCATGAGTTCTGCCACGCTCTTATTTCCAACACGGACAAAATTCAAAATCTAGAGAAACACCAAAGTTGAAAAGATATCAACATCTGGTGTTGAGTGGCGAGCAAATTGCAGTTGCATCAATCACCGGACTAGGGATGCCATTGAAAAAGGTAATATTGGGTGGTAGGGAGGGCATATTGTACCTATCATGAGTGGTGCGGTTGCATCATACCGCCTATCCGCTATTTATTGGCATACTACTTAATATCGGAAAGTTTGACCTTTTTTGTCAACTAAATCATGGAAATTGGCATGAACAAAACAAGTAAGCTCTGAAGGAATAACAAAGTATAACGAGTTAGAGATAAGATGAGTGAAACAAGAAAATAAATGTTTGGCACCTGAGTTGCAATGAGTGCGACAGCTTCAGTATAATTAAGCCTTAGTCCAGTAGCAAGACGCTTTTGCGCAAGAAAACCAGCATTATGAAGTGCTAATTTCTCAACTTCTCTAGGAGTCAACTTCATTTTTCCACTGTTTTCCTATCTGATTACAACAAGCTTTAGTGTTGATAAATAAAGTCGAGATCATAAACCCATAAATACAAAATTAATCTAATCATCAAACTTCACAATTTTTCTAAGAATCAAGTCCATTATTTTGTTTGGCAGATTAAGATACCATTAAAATCAAAAGCAAAAGATAACCAAAAACCAATATACATACAATACTGCATATATTATTGAATTGAAAATTGAAAAAAAAAGAGATGAATCCAGGAAAAATAAGAGAGAAGAAAAGTACCTTTTAAAGTGTGCAGGTCGGTTGTGGGATTCAAATATTCAATCAACTTCAGGTACGTTTTCCTCCCGGGTGACGGGTGTATACTGCATATAGTCTATAATAATACTCGCGCGTTGACTTGGATACTTCTTTTTTTTTTTTTTTTTTTGTGGGCCTAGAACACTTACCCATCGGCCCTTAGAGATGGCACAAATTCTTGTTTGTGACGGCACATATCCGTCACTCTTGAGTGACGGATACCATTTTACCTCACAAAGTATCCACTTTTTCTCTCTCTGCAATACTATTCATGTGGTCCCCTTTCTCCACTAACCCATTTTGTTACCATTTTATCTCACAAAATATCCGCCACAAATGGTAACTCGTCACAAGGGAGACCAATTGTAGAGATGGATGTGGACACGTGGGCTGGCACGCCGCAGCACCGCCCACGGCCCATTTTAGCACGACACGGATTTGGCACAACTTGGCATGACACGGCACGTCATGGGAGGACATGAGTCGTGTCTGGGCTGAAATTTGAGAAAAAAGACCATGCTTAGGCACGCTCAAAATACAAAGAAATTGAGTTAAATTGAAAGAATTGGTAAGGCACGCTCAAGCACGGCACGGCACGACGCGCAGGGGCCGTGGGCCGTGCCTGAACCGCCATTGTCATTTGTCTTGCACGACACAAAGTCCACCTTCATGGTTGGGCCGTGTTATTTTCTTCTCTAGATATGGTGGGCCGGCATGAACCATGGCCCACTTCCATCTCTATGGGGCCATAGACCTTGAGAAGGGAAGGAATAGACAATCACAAATTGTTCAATGAGACGGTCTCTTAGTATAAGACAAGCCCCTTAATTAATCCATCTGTTAAACGGTGTCGATAAATTACTAAATAGCGTCGACAATTTGTAATGACTTTCCTAATCTACCCCTCGCTCTAAACCCCTCATATGTTAACTTATTTTTTTCAAGTACGACATTTCCGTCACCACCACTTCAATTCCGCCACCAAATTCAATGAATCGACGACGCAAGTAATCTAAACTAGTTTAATTTTTTAAAATTTGTAATTAGTTAGTAGATTCAGGTGGTTTAGAATAGAATCATTATTTTTAGAACGGATTAGCGATTATCGATTACCGCGCACAAAATTAATCTAAGTCGGAAGATGATTTTTTTTAAAAAAAAAAAATTCCTGGACCAAATTTTTTTTTCATCCAGACGAAAAAAATTTCGGCCGGGGAAAAAAAATCTCCCAGGTCCCAGGTCTGGACCTAGGTCCGGCCGAAAAAAATTTTGGTCTAGACGAAAAATTTCTCCGTCTACGCCCTTCTTTGACATATCTCTTGAACATAATTAAAACGTAAACATAAACTTGAAACGTAATTAAAACGTAAACATATTTCTTGAACATCGTTACTAACTTGATCGTTGTTACCGTCATTAGTTGTAATACCTCATATTTTATAATTATATAAATAATATTATACTAGTATAGACCCCGTGCAATATATGCACGGTATATATAGTTTTTTACTTTGTTTAGAGTATTATTATTTATAGATTTTAAATTGACAATTTATTTTTCATGTTTCTTTTCATCATATTTTAATTCGAAAAATTAAAATTAAAATCGTAAGAAGTCATGAATTGAATATTTTCATTGAAAATTTTTCTTTTACCGAGAAAGTAATGATGTTATTTTGTAATTTTTTACTAATAACATTTAGCCGCAACTTCTTAAAATGTCAATGATGTTTTTTGGTAAAAAAAAATTTAAAAAAAAAAATTATCATAAAAGGACTGGAGATAAATTTGTGGGGAATGTAAAATATTGAATCTTATAAATATTTATATTTAAAAAACTATGCCTATTTTATAACTCATCATACCTATAGTATATGCCAAAAATACTAAACCCAATTTTAGGAAATATTTTTAGGCGGGAAAAATAGGAGTTTCACCTATTCTTTTAGTAAATAGGGGATTGTATTTTACGAGTTAAGTATGAGACGGAATAATAATAATATACGATACGTGTATATGTATATGTATACTACACTCACCTCATATACTATTCTACCCTTATCCACCCATCACCCATATCCTTTCATAATCCAACAAAATCTACCAAAACATGAGAGAAGAAAGAAAGAGAAGAAAAGATGAGATTTTGTCCCTCCGCCTCGAGATGGTAAGGTAAAACCGTCTCACACTAGTTTATATATTATTTTAATTAACCTACCTCGACCTTGACCCGCCATAGAACCGTCGTTGACCACCCCTTGACCCCTGTTGACCACCCAAATCTAGTTTGACCGAGGCTTTATAGTCGTTTTTGGTTGTTGTTATGTGACCGTCTTAAGACGGATTTTTGACCCCTATTTCATGACTGACTTGGGCTGGTTTTAGGGTGGTTGTGTCGAGGATTGAGAGAAAGGTCTAGTGGTAGTATTGGGTGGTGGAATTGGGGGGGGGGGTGATGTATCACTTTCATATATACTTTTATAGCTCCCTTTATACCGTTTTACATACCGTTTCGTGCCTATTATATCATTTATATGCTTTATTTCAATGAATTGTCGATACTGCCGCTATTTTGTATTTTGATGCAGAAATGACTCGTTATGAGTATGATCAAGCTAAGATTAGCATGGCGGAGACGGCATAGAAGAATACACGAAGCATGGCACGGGAAACGAGGAATCATGAAGACTAGAAGTCAAAGAAGAGAAGAAGAACCTGTGAGCTAGTTCCTCGATCGAGTCACTGCTGACTCGATCGAGCAGCCGTCCTCGATCGAGTCACCTCTGACTCGATCGAGGATCCTTTCTGGCGGGTTTATTTCCGGAATTTCCTAAAACGTTAATCTTTTGTTATAAATTAAAGACTCGGGTTTTATTGTTAACCTACGTTATATTTTGCTAAGTATTGCTGGAAAACTCTCTTAAGAACCCTAATCTTCCTTTTGTATGGTACTAATCTTTCCTCTTTAATTAAATCATTGTTTTATGTTCTTCAATTATTGTTTTCATCTTGCAATTATGTTTTCATCTTTAATCATGTTTGTTGTTGTTATTATAATCATGAGTAGCTAATCCCCTCATCTAGGATGAAGGGGATCTAGGTTAATTAAGAAGGGAAAATCAATTAGTTGCTATTGATATATCATTAAAGTTGTTGTTTGATTGTTGTAATTCTTCTAGTTAATCACTTGAGGTCTGAGTTATTAATTAGTGTAGCGAATCGATCCTATCGCCGACCGGGTTAGAATTGATATAGGCTGCGATAATCAAATAGAAAGTATCTAATCATAGCGACCGCATGTTAGAATCGATCTAAAGGGCATAATGGAGTCGACCGATCTTATGACCTTAAACAACTTGATAGATTTAGTAATTGATTGATAATCCCCGACTGATTGACCTAGTGAACCTAATTCCTAGACTTTTAATAATATTGTTGTTCATCCTTTATTTATTGCAATTAGTTTGTTAGAATCAACTCAAAACAAAACCCCCGAAATTGGTTACTTATAGACAGTTTAAATACTCTTAGACTTAGCTTTTACCGCCTCCCTGTGGATTCGATACCTGTCTTATCACTAGCTATTCTTGTTAGTCCTGAGATAGTTTTACTTTGATTTGGTAATACGACTTTAGCCACATCAAATTTGGCGCCGTTCTTGGGGAGGCAACAATTGTTTAGTCTTTTTGTGTTTATTTTGTCTTTTTGTCTCAGGGAACCCGGTTCCTTGAGACCGTTCTCACACTTTCTTGTTAGTTCTGTTTATGCCCGTGTCTAATAGGTCCGAGATTATTCCTTTTGATCCTGAACCAGAGAAGACTTTTCGCTACAGACGGAAATTTAATCAAGAAGTGAGTCAAGTAGAAGACTTGAGTATACTTGACGTCGAAACGGCGAGCCCTACGAGACAAAAGTGATCGGTCCTACGAAGAGGAAGAGGAAGAAATTCCTATCTCTCGATATTCCTATTCCCGAAACTCCCGTTCTCGAAAATATCATCATGTCTACCCTAGCCACCACTCGAGCCAACCTTAGATTCTATTCCACAAGGTTTCAAGTTGCCCACTTCTACCAATGGAACATTCGAGATTCGGCCATCTTACATTAATTTGGTGGAACGAAACATGTTTGGAGGGACAATGAGAGGACCCCCGCAACGCATATGGAAAAGTTTGTCACTTACTGCTGTTCAATCCCATTAACAGTTGGAGTGACACAAGATCAAGTTAAGCGGTGTGCTCTTTCCTTTCTCTCTCGAAAGATGGAGTCGCCGGAGTGGTTAAGAGATATGGATATGGATACAGAAGGAGTTACAGACTGGAATTCCTTGGCTCTTGCTTTCTACAAGAGGTACTTCCCGCCTCAGAAGACTAATGCTTTGAGGAATCAAATTACTAGTTTCAAGCAAGCGGCCACTGAAGATTTGAACGAAGCTTGGACTTGCTTCAAGCGTTTAGTTCGATCAGTTCCCCATCATGGTTTCCCAAAGTGGTTCCTTTGCAACCAGTTTTATAACGGGTTGTTTGACGATCATCGTGCCCTTTTGGATTCATCTGCTAATGGGAGGTTTCAAGATAACACACTAGATGGTGACGCGTGGAAGTTGATTGATCAGATTGCTACCCATACCGCGAGGTATGGAAATCCTAGGGGAAGCACGCGAGGTACGGGGTTGATAGTGCTTTGACAAATGGAGGCTATTTCTGCCCAGATTGCTGAGATGAAGACTACCCAATCATTAGGTAGTAAAGAGAGAGTTCATGCTATGAGTCGCAAGTAGAGGAGACTTGTCTTTAGATGCGGTTTAGATGGTCATGGTGCGGTGATTGTATGAGCACATTTGAGCGGTTTAACGCCTTTCAAGGCTTACAAACAAGGTGCACAAGGTACACCTTTCTCTAATTTCTACAATGAAAGAACGAAGGAGCATCCATTCCTTCAATGGTCTAGCCGAGAATGTGCAAAACCCGCAGCGATCCACAACCGCAAAAGAATCCTTATATCCCTCCTAACAATCGCGGTAATCAACAACAAGGGGGATATCAAAGGCAAAATCAAGGAGGCCAGCAGTTCAACAATCAATATCAGCACCTCCTCAAAGAAACTCCTCAACAAATTCCTCAACAAGCTCCGAATAATGATATGGCGAGTTGCGCATCTTTTGCAACAAACTTTGTCAATGCAAACAGGCTGCACGGCTCGTTTCGAGTTGATTGCCCATAACAAGATGCTAGATAATCAAGTGGCTCAGATGGCACTTCAAAACCCATCAAAACAGGTCGTAGGTCTTCCTCCTCAAGGTAAGCAAGCTCATGAGCAAGCTAATGTTATTCAAATTGAGGAGCGGTACTTCTTATACGAATCCCGACCCGCAAAGTCTTGAGAGCGAAGTGCCCATTACACGTTGATGAAGTCCCTTACATGCATCCCAAAGGATTGGGTAATTTGGAGCTTAGTGATGATGAGAAAGAGCCTGACGAAGTTGAAACACGAGCCGACGATAAAAGTACGAAAGACGAAAAAGTCGAACTCGTAAAGGTTCCTCGGCCGAGTCACAAAGACTCGATCGAGGATCCACCCACTCGATCGAGTCACCCCCGACTCGATCGAGGATCCCAAATTGTCGTGAGACGGTGTTTCAAAAGTTATTTCTAAAGAGAATCAAGCCGAGCCCATAACCATTGCACTACCTTTTCCTCACCGACAACAAAAATCCAAGCTGGATAAGCAGTTCGGTAAGTTTATGGAGGTCGTGAAGAATCTACAGGTAAGTGTCCCTTTTACTGAACTAATTACTCAAGTGTCGGCTTATGCAAAGTTCATGAAGGAGATTTTGACAAGGAAGAGATCCTTTGACGCGGTAGAAACTATTGCTTACACTCAGAAGTGCAGTGCCATGTTGCCAATTAACTCACCACCGAAATTAAAGGATCCAGGAAGTTTTTCTATCCCTTGTCAAATTGGTCATCTTTCTATTAGTAAAGCTCTTTGTGATTTGGGAGCTAGTGTCAGTGTTATGCCGTATTCTATCTGTAAAAAGTTAAATATGGGTCCGTTGACAGTTACTAATATGACACTGCAGATGGCCGATAGAATCGTTAAACACCCCCGGGAGTGTTAGAGGATGTTTCCGTTCGAATAGGGAAGTTTTTCATCCCCGTTGATTTTGTTGTCATGGACATGGCTGAAGACAACCAAATCCCTATCATCTTGGGCGGACCGTTCTTACATCTCTTGGGGCGGTCATAGATGTTAGGCAAGGGAGATTGACCTTAGCTGTGGGGGATGACACGATTATTTTCAACTTAGAAAAAGCATTGAAAAACCCCATGATAGAAGAGACTTGTCATAGTATAGATGTTGTTGATTTTACTATTGATGAGTGTCTTCCTATGTGTTTTGACAGGATCCTCCGGAGATTGCCCTGGTTTCGATCCACCGATCGACGGGTTCATGGAGTCCATAAGTTCATCGAATTGAGAAGCTTCTAACTGGAGAGGAATGCCCACATCGAAGGTATACATTTGGGTGTCACACCTAAGGTAACTGAGGTAAAGAAACCTGAATTGAAACCCCTTCCCTCTCATCTCAAATATGAATTTCTTGATGACTGTGAGATGAATCCAGTGATTGTCAATGCTAACCTAACTGAAGGTCAACTATCTGCTTTGTTGACTATTTTGAGAACTCATAAAAAGGCAATTGGGTATAGCATTGACGATCTCAAAGGTATTAGTCCTGACTTTTGTATGCATAGAATTCACTTGGAAGAAGGCCACAAGCCTAGTGCACAAGGTCAGAGACGACTAAATCCTCCTATGCAGGAGGTGGTAAGAAAAGAGGTACAGAAATTACTTGATGCTGGTATTATTTTCTCTATTTCGATTCTAAATGGGTCGATCTGTCCAA
This sequence comes from Silene latifolia, assembly GCF_048544455.1. NCBI lineage: Eukaryota > Viridiplantae > Streptophyta > Magnoliopsida > Caryophyllales > Caryophyllaceae > Silene > Silene latifolia. Next base: position 126,611,793 of record NC_133537.1, on the reverse strand, counting down.
GTTGTACCTAAGAAGGGAGGTACTAAAGTAGTAAAGAATGATAAAAATGAATTGATTGCTACTAGACTTGTCACAGGATGGAGGATGTGCATTGACTATAGGAAGTTGAACACGGCCACTAAAAAGGACCATTTCCCACTTCCTTACATTGACCAAATGTTAGAGAGATTAGCATGTCATAGTTATTTCTGTTACCTAGATGGCTACTCCGGTTTCTTTCAGATACCCATTCATCCTGAGGATCAGGAAAAGACCACTTTCACTTGTCCATATGGTGTATTTGCTTATAGGAGGATGCCCTTTGGTTTATGTAATGCTCTGCTACCTTTCGGCGTTGTATGATGGCCATATTTTCCGATTACATAGAGTCTATCATGGAAGTCTTTATGGATGATTTCGGTGTATATGGTACGATTTTGATGTTTGCTTGAGAAACTTGACTAAGGTTTTGCAGTGCGCGTGAGGAGAGCAACCTTGTTCTCAATCGGGAAAAGTGCCACTTCATGGTTACTTGAAGGAGTGGTACTCGGTCATTTGGTGTCGAGTAAGGGCATTCAAGTGGATAAAGCTAAGGTTGAGGTAATTGAGCAACTCCCGTACCCGGTTAATGTTAAAAGTGTGCGTAGTTTTCTTGGTCATGCAAGGTTCTATCGCCGCTTTATAAAGGATTTTTCTAAAATTGCTCAACCTCTAACTCGCTTCTTCATAAAGATGCTCCTTTTGTGTTTACCGACAAGTGTGTTCAAGTCTTTGACAGATCAAACAAGCACTTATCTCAGCTCCTATTATCCGATCTCCGGATTGGAGCCTTCCTTTTGAGATTATGTGCGATGCCGTGACTATGCGATTGGAGCTGTTTTGGGGCAGCGAAAGGACAAGGTGTTACATGCCATTTATTATGCAAGCAAGACTCTCGACGATGCACAAATCAACTATGCTACTACAGAGAAGGAGCTTCTTGCAATTGTCTATTCTTTAGACAAATTTAGAGCTTATCTTGTTGGTTCTAAAGTTATTGTACACACGACCATGCACTTTAAAATATCTTTTAACCAAACAAGAGGCTAAACCTAGACTTATTAGATGGATTTTATTATTGCAAGAATTTGATTTGGAAATCCGTGATAAGTCCGTCTTTGAAAAATGTTGTTGCAGATCATTTGTCCAGATTGAGATTCTCGGGAAGAGAGATTTTGCCCATCGATGATTCTTTTCCAGACGACCATCTTCTAGCCGTAGCTGCAAATACCCCATGGTTTGCAGATTATGCCAATTATTTGGTAGGAGGTACGCTTCCTCTTGACTTATCTTATCGGCGAAGAAGAGGTTCATGCATGATGTGAAGAGGTACTTCAGGGACGATCCCTATCCTGTTCCGAGAGTGTCTTGATGGTATATACAGACGATGTATCCCAGATGGTGAGGTACGTGCCATCCTTTCTCATTGTCACTCTTCTTCATATGGTGGTCATCATGGTCCTTCTAGGACATTTGCTAAGGTAATGCAATCGGGTTTTTATTGGCCTACTATCCTTAAGGATGCTACTAACTTTGTCCGTTCTTGTGATGCTTGTCAAAGAACTGGCAATATATCGCAAAGGCATGAGATGCCTCAAACTGGAATCTCCGAAGTAGAGATTTTTGACGTTTGGGGCATTGATTACCAAGGGCCGTTCCCTACATCTTTTGGGAACCAATACATATTAGTAGTCAGAGATTATGTTTCTAAATGGGTGGAGGCAATTGCCACCCCCACTTGTGATGCTAAATCTGTTGTTAAGTTGTTTCAAGACTATCTTTCCACGGTTTGGAGTGCCTCGCGCGATGATCGATGATGGAGGCACGCACTTCAATGAGCGTCATCTCAATTCTCTCATGAAGAAGTATGGCGTTACACACCGAAGAGGACTGGCTTATCATCCACAAACCAGTGGACAGGTAGAAGTTTCCAACAGAGAGCTGAAACAGATCTTGGAAAAGGTGGTAAGCAAGAATAGAAAGGATTGGAGTCGGAAGCTCGATGATACTTTGTGGGCTTACCGTCTTCGCCTTCAAAACGCCGATTGGCACCTCACCTTACCGACTTGTCTATGGCAAGTCCCGCCATTTACCCGTGGAGCTTGAGTATAGGGCTATGTGGGCCATTAAGGAGCTGAATATGGATCCCTCACTCGGCGGGTGAGAAACGACGATGCGATTGAATGAGCTAGATGAATTTCGACTGCATGCCTATGATAGTGCTCAAGTATACAAGGAGCGAACGAAGAAGTGGCATGACAAGCATATCTTGCAAAGAGAATTTCATGTTGGTGAGAAAGTTCTCTTGTTTAACTCTCGTTTGCGCTTGTTTCCGGTAAATTGAAGAGTAGATGGTCCGGACCGTTCACACATTCGATGTGAACAAATTTGGGTCAGTTACACTGCATTCTGACACAGGAAAGACCTTCAAAGTGAATGGGCAACGCTTGAAAACGTACTATGAAGGTGCTTTCGTGGGGATCATAGAGGCTCTTGACCTCTTCCCCATTGATTCTTCTCATCGATGAAGAATTACGGTCGTGCGGGGACCGCAAAAAACCAACCGCTACCGAGAGGCGGCTCGGATTTTGTAAATCATTAGTTTGTAATTAGGATTTAAATTCGCGTATTGCTTTTGTTTTTATGTTTCTTTGAACTTTGAGAGGCGAGGAGAGGGTACTTGATATGCTTTCAAGTGTCTTTTGCAGGAATTTTGACGGGATTTGAAGCTATGAGTAACAAACGACGAAGAAATGAGCCCCAGACTACTTCCTCGATCGAGTCAGCAGCGACTCGATCGAGGAACCTATCAGCTCGATCGAGTCAGCTGCGACTCGATCGAGGAACCTGTGCTGAATTTAAAAAAGTTTAAAACGAGAGTTGGGTAGTCCTGAAATTGGATCCTCGATCGAGTCAGCTGCGACTCGATCGAGGAACCAAAATAAACCCGGTTCCGCGTTTTGTTTTTGCTTGCGGTTTGTGTTTAATTGCTCTTATTTCCTTCACTTTCCTTCTTCCTTTTTCGACATAATCCCTGCATACTTCCTCCTCTACTACTCATTCTCTCTATTTTCTTCATCAATCATCATCAAAACTCACTTACAATTTGTGCTTTCTTGCTTATTACTTGATTGAATCATTCTCTTGTGCTTATTTTCTCCATTCTATTGCTTAAACTACCAAGGTAAGTCGCGATTTGGTCTTTGTATGTCTCGAAAATTTGGATTTTTCTTGCTTAAATCTTGAGTTTATTGTATTAAATCTTCCATTGCTAGTATACAATTGCTATTTCCTTGCTTTCTAGCCCCTTACTTGTCGAAATTCATGCCTAATTTGCTAATTTGGGAATTAGGGTTCTTCAAAATCCGGGTAGAAATTTTGCATTAAATTGGTTAGAATTGTATTTTATTGCTTGGAATCTTCAATATTTGATACATACTTATGTTCCCCTAAGTTTTTGGATGCTTTCATTGTCATTTGGAGTCTTAAAAATTGATTTTTCGGACCCATAAGTGCCAAAACCGGGACTGTTTTCTGACATTGTTGGAGTTTAATTTTCTACTTGCTCTTATGTAGATAATGTCGACTTCCAGGCAAGGAAATAAGCGGACTAGAGAAAGGAGAGCACCGGTTCAACAACCCGAAGTAATTCCTGAGGAGGTTGTGTCTTCAGAGGATGATTTGTCTCCCTTAGACGATTATCCGTTTATCGAATTTCGTGACAAAGTGCGAAGGACAGTTTGTGTATCTCGTTATCCAAGTCTATGAGTGCCACTCGATGTGTTGATAGGAAAATTTTGCGCACTTTGAAGATAGACGACATTATGTTTGGCATGTTTAATGAAATCGGGTTGCAGGGTCTTTTCACGCTCCACGAGTTATCTTACCCTGCCCTAACTCTTGAATTTCTGAGCTCTTATACTTATTTCCCCAGTGATCACCTAATCAGATTTCGTTTGCTTAATGTTGAACGGTCTTTAACCTTTGGCCGTATTTCTGAAATCTTGGAGTTGGATAAGCATACTGAAGGGGACTTGTATGGTGTTGGTAGGTTGTCTGCCGTTCGTTATTTTCCATTGTTTACTGGTTATATGGATGCGGACGTCGGTCTTGTATGGCTTTGTTAGATGTCCAACACGTTTGCCTTCGTATGTTTTTGAGGTATCCGAGTTATTTCTTTGTATGGTCGGGTGATAAGAGCAAGACCTCCACTATTGAGGTCTTAATACTTGCTAGTTACCTGAATCCTTTTAGGGAGGAGACATTCCAATTCTCTCCCCCGCTCTTGTCTCGGCGATTTGATAGGGCGATTGGGCGGTACGGGAACCTTGACTGTGGTGCTCTTATCACCAAGATTGCTAGGGTTGTTTGTGACTTTGAGGGTGATGACCCGTATGAGCCCATGGCTGACTATGAGCCACTTGTTGATGATGACCACCTTCGCTATGACATTTCCTATATTGATATTAAGAATGGGAAGGACCATTCTTTGGAGGGTCCGAGGTGAGTCGTACATGCTTCTTCCTTGCGCCCGTTTGCCTCCGTTGACCCCTCGAGGAGAGTACTACCGTGTGGTGCGACCCCCACACCGTTACTTATCCGATCCCCGAGGATCTTTTGGTTACTTTTCCCGGTCTAGTACTACCACCACCACCGGCGGGCGCCGAGACGTCGTGCACCCACTACCCATCTCGCTGGGTTCCTACCACCCGCTCCTCCTCCACCTCCTTCAGCCTATCCCACTTCAGGCTATGCTCCAGGTTACCATTTTGATCCCGTCGTTGAACGGGAAGTGAGGATGCACACTGGCATCAACACTGCTTTGACAGAGAGGAGGATGTGGGAACAGATGGAGGCTATGACTTTAGCTTCGGGAGACAAGATGGCGGTGTGTCACCTTCTTACTACACTACTCCGGTGACGACGATGTGTGTTTTCATCTTTACGGAGTGACTCCTACTGAGTTTGGACAGTTTAGCACCGAGTTTGGTGCATTAGGCCGTCCCTTCTACACTCCATCCGCCCCTCTCGGCCTACTACTGCTTTTTCGGGAGGACACCGGCATCTCTTGTTCCCGAGAGAGGCCCATTCGGCCGCTTCTTTCGCTTCTACTTCCACCGCTCGCTCATCGGAGGCACTCGTGGTCGCAGCCGTGTTCGGAGACCCACTCGTGGTAGAGGTCGTGGCCGCAGCGCCGTTCCTGATCCTGAGCTTATGTCCTTATATGCTGATATTGATGGTTTTGATGATGGTTCTGGAGCCCAGTAGTGACAGCTGGTCACTACATCCCTCTTTTTTCCAGCTGGTTTGGGGGAGGCTACTGCATTACAGCTGGTATTATCTTTCTTTTTATTTTTATTGCATTTCCTTTTTACCCTCTTTCCTTTATTAGTAGTGTCCTATAGGTTGCTGGTTTTCTGTGTGATTGCTATGCTGTAGGCGTCACAATGAGGACACTGTGACATTTAGGTTTGGGGGAGTGTGTTTATTCCCGTTGTGTGCTTTTATTTATTGTTGTGTGAAAAAAAAATCAAAAATTCAAAAAAATTGAAAAATTAAAAAAATCCAAAAACATGTCTTTTATTTATTTTTTGTTTATTTTAAGTCGAGTCAAGGTGAATTGTATAGCAATGATGATAACTTGCTTTGTCTTTGCATTTGAGTCTCATTTAGTTGTCCATGTACGTTGTTTTGACCTGTTAGCTATGATGAACAAAGCTCTTTACTCAAGTCTTGACCGTCACAATATGCCTTATGCCGAGTAGACTTGACTTTATTTTGTTGGTAAACCACTTAAATTTCTGAGGTCTTTAGAGCTTCCTAGGCCGGGAACATTAATAAACCGGTCTCATTGTTATTTAGGCTAATGAGTGTGGTCTCCTTGTGGTATATGTAATATCAAACTGCATAAGTGTGACATTAGTTTCTTAGCTTTTGCGCGTTCATTTGATTAAGTACATGTGGATAAGCGATTCTCATTGTTCAAATAAGCCTTACATTACCCAGTTCTGTTAGCCCGTTTGAACCATGTAGCCATTTTATATCCTATTTCTTAGCTACATTCCAGAATTTGCCTACCTTTTTCGGGACAGTCGCAGTTGTTTGAGCCTTATTGTTATAGCTACTTTGGTTGGGTTGGGACTTTATTTGTCATATGGGTAGTAGCTATCTTTTTGTAACAATTGTGTGACCTCTTATGTTGAAAAAGAGAAGTATTATGAAGCGGCTAGAAAAAAAAATGAAAGTCTCGAAAGAAAGAAAAGAGAAAAAAAAAAAGAAAAAGAAAAGAGAAAAAAAAGAAGAAGAAAAAGTTTCGGAAAAAAAAGAAAAGATTCAAAAGAGAAAAGAAGAGAAAAAATGTATGCTTCATTCAGTTTTGTTAGGAGGTCGTGTGTGGTAATTACTGGAGTCTAATGCACATTTGGAGAGCCTTTACATTTCTCTCATATGTTGTCAAAGTTGAGATTATTTCTCCAGTTGGATGTTTGATTTATTACTTATTAGTTTTGGCTATTGGTGTCTAGAGCTGCGACTACCGTCTGAGCCTCACATACCCATACGTGCTTTTGCACAAGCCACTTCTATACCCATGCCACTTTACCACCATTCTGTCCTTGATACATGTACTTGGTCTGTTTCGTGAATGCGTATTAGTTGGAGAATTTCTTATCACATTAGATTGCATGCATATCTCATAAGTTGAGTGAGAGTCTAATTCTTTCTATCTTACATAAATCACCCGTTATGAGTGCATGAGTGAAACCGCGAGAATCCGACAGAATGGTCTTGCAAGGTTGAAAAGTGTTTGGTTGAGTCTCGGTATCATGTCACATCTTGAGTAAGAGCTGCGTGAGTCTATTACCCGTGCTTTTTGAATTTGTTTTATTAGCACAACTTCGGTCATTACTTTGTTATAGATATGGACAGCTGAGTCTTGTATGTGCCTAGACATTTGCTCTGAGTTATTCATTCACCATATGTTTGTTGTTCTTTGTTTGGTCTGACTGCTTTGCTTGAGGACAAGCAAATGTTTGGTTTGGGGGAGTTTGATGTATCACTTTCATATATACTTTTATAGCTCCCTTTATACCGTTTTACATACCGTTTCGTGCCTATTATATCATTTATATGCTTTATTTCAATGAATTGTCGAATCTTTAGCTATTTTGTGTTTTGATGCAGAAATGACTCGTTATGAGTATGATCAAGCTAAGATTAGCATGGCGGAGACGGCATAGAAGAATACACGAAGCATGGCACGGGAAACGAGGAATCATGAAGACTAGAAGTCAAAGAAGAGAAGAAGAACCTGTGAGCTAGTTCCTCGATCGAGTCACTGCTGACTCGATCGAGCAGCCGTCCTCGATCGAGTCACCTCTGACTCGATCGAGGATCCTTTCTGGCGGGTTTATTTCCGGAATTTCCTAAAACGTTAATCTTTTGTTATAAATTAAAGACTCGGGTTTTATTGTTAACCTACGTTATATTTTGCTAAGTATTCTTTGGAAAACTCTCTTAAGAACCCTAATCTTCCTTTTGTATGGTACTAATCTTTCCTCTTTAATTAAATCATTGTTTTATGTTCTTCAATTATTGTTTTCATCTTGCAATTATGTTTTCATCTTTAATCATGTTTGTTGTTGTTATTATAATCATGAGTAGCTAATCCCCTCATCTAGGATGAAGGGGATCTAGGTTAATTAAGAAGGGAAAATCAATTAGTTGCTATTGATATATCATTAAAGTTGTTGTTTGATTGTTGTAATTCTTCTAGTTAATCACTTGAGGCCTGAGTTATTAATTAGTGTAGCGAATCGATCCTATCGCCGACCGGGTTAGAATTGATATAGGCTGCGATAATCAAATAGAAAGTATCTAATCATAGCGACCGCATGTTAGAATCGATCTAAAGGGCATAATGGAGTCGACCGATCTTATGACCTTAAACAACTTGATAGATTTAGTAATTGATTGATAATCCCCGACTGATTGACCTAGTGAACCTAATTCCTAGACTTTTAATAATATTGTTGTTCATCCTTTATTTATTGCAATTAGTTTGTTAGAATCAACTCAAAACAAAACCCCCGAAATTGGTTACTTATAGACAGTTTAAATACTCTTAGACTTAGCTTTTACCGCCTCCCTGTGGATTCGATACCTATCTTATCACTAGCTATTCTTGTTAGTCCTGAGATAGTTTTACTTTGATTTGGTAATACGACTTTAGCCACATCAGGGGGGTTAGGTGGTCGAAAATGGGACATTTAGGGAGGGTGTCGGGTTGATAGTGTTAGTCGTGTTTGTTGTTGTTGTTGTGCTTGTCAACTGTTTTGGTTGTTGTGGTCGTGGTTGTGGGCTGGTGACTGGGTCCACCGTGGTCAGGGGAGACCACGTTGGTGGCCGGCGCCGGCGAGGGGTGATGATGGTGGCTGGCGCAGACGAGGGGTGGCGGTGTTGGTTGGGTTGTGCGTGTGTGTGTGTGTCGTGTTATGGTGGGGCTGTCGTGGTGGTTATTGCCGCCACTGTTTGGGTTGCTGGTCGTGGACCACCATGGCCGGTGGTGGTGGTCCACGGTGGCAGCGGGGTGTGGTGGTTGTCGAAGCTAAGGAGGGAATTCGGGTGTGAGTAATTGAGACGGGATTTGAATAGCTTAAGACGGGTTTATATTTAATCAATTGAATTCGTATTTAATTAGATTAGATTAGTTAGTAATTAATTATTTTTAATTATTATATTTAGGTGACGGTTTTTGTGGAAGATTATTATTATTTAGATGTTTACGGAGTATACTAAAAGGTAGGTTAATCCTACTCAGTTTTAATATATTTGAATGGTAATGTGAGTCGTGTTTTAGTGGTTATTGCATTATAACATGTTGTCGTATTCATATGGTACGGGAGATGCATTATAACATAATATTGGTTAAGATAACTTGATGAGTCGGTAATTGGCATATTGTGTGGTATCTTGCATTTATTGTGTTGTCATGTATATTGGAGGGTATGAAGGTTTATGTTGGTTACTTGTTGTTGAGGAGACGTGAGGCGGTCGGGAGACCGTCTCACACTCGGGTCGCCTCTTGGAGCTTCCCACTCCAAGAGAGATGTGCATATTAATGACTTGAGTTTGGAGGGACTCATCTAGTTGAGACACGACGTCTGGCAGGAGATCTGGTTTGCTTCCAGACCCGATACGTCTGGGTGTGTCCTGGTACCTATTTGTGGTTGTCGGTATGTCTGGGCGTGTCCCGGTACCGTGGTGGTTGTGGGTACGTCTGGGCGTGTCCCGGTACCAGTGTGGTGGTTGTTTGATAACGTCTCATTCATATTATAGTCATGTTGCATACTCACACACTTTGAGTTGTGTCACACTTTATTTATTGAAACTGACGTTTGTGTGTCTGTGTAATTGTCACCTATTTCCGGGATGGCCTCTGTCGATCCATATGATATTTCCGATCATATGGGGAGAAGGTTAAGTACAGGTTTTGCTTGTTAACGTGATCGGGATTTGGGCCGCGCCTTGGACTCGGAGTCGAGTAGCATAGCATAGATGACATAGATGGTAGTCGACTTGTAATTTGTATAGTTTGCATTTATCATTTGTTTACGTTTATGGTTTGTAATCACTAAACTTATTTATTTATAATAAATGTTTCTTAATTGTATCTCCGATTTACCGCCTCGGGAAACCGAGATGGCAACATCTCCCAATTACCTTTGCCGGGTAAGAATTACCTTTGCCGGGTAAGAAGGGGGTGTTACAAAGTGGTATCAGAGCGACGATTTTGGAACCTAAACCAATTAACCAAAATGAATCTAGGAGTGTCTAATAAAATGAACCCGACATGAGTACAATAGGAGGTCGATTTTTGGTGAGTAGGATCCCTCATTTCAAAACTAGATCCTATTGTTTCGGTTGGTCACTACGTGGATGGTTATGAGTCGGGAAACGTGAAGTGAAATATTGCATGATTATACTTGTGTTATAGTTTTGCATGATATAGAGGTTGTGTGTTAAATGGTAACATGTGATAGTTGAAACGACGAAATTGAAATGTTTACTTGAGTAAGATATATTTGATGTGAGTAGAGGATTGTTTCATATGAAATGCACTTATTTGTATGAGCATTGGATGTATGAATACGGTGAGTTTTGAAGCCATAATTTGCATGTGTGTTGTAGCCAGTTGATAGGAATCTTGTATGATATACTTGTTTATATGGTATGTGATAGCATGTAGAAATTGGATAAAAAGAGTAATGTGTATACTGTGTTTTGAGAATGATTGTTACGTGTTCGTGTGTGTAACAGCCCAAGGTAACCTGCTAGCGTGATATTGTCCGCTCTGGGAGACACAACTCCCTCACGGCTTTAAAACGCGTCACTGTGTTAGAGTAGCGCAGCGGCTGGCCCTAACCCACAGGATATTGTCCGCTTTGGGCAAGGGCACACCTTGCACCCTCACGGATTTGTTAGCAGGGCACACCTTGCACCAGACGCGTCACACTAGGAAGAGGTAGCCACATGATTATAAACCATGCTTCGTTCCCCTCTTCTACCGATGTGGGAAGGTCACCTTCCCTAAGGGAAGGTGACCTTCCCACATCGGTAGAAGAGGGGAACGAAGCATGGTTTATAATCATGTGGCTACCTCTTCCTAGTGTGACGCGGCGTCCGGTGCAAGGTGTGCCCTCGCGTAACAAACCGTGAGGGTGCAAGGTGTGCCCTTGCCCAAAGCGGACAATATCCTGTGGGTTAGGGAAGGTGACCTTCCCACATCGGTAGAAGAGGGGAACGAAGCATGGTTTATAATCATGTGGCTACCTCTTCCTAGTGTGACGCGTCTGGTGCAAGGTGTGCCCTTGCCAGAACAAATCCGTGAGGGTGCAAGGTGTGCCCTTGCCCAAAGCGGACAATATCCTGTGGGTTAGGGCCAGCCGCTGCGCTACTCTAACACAGTGACGCGTTTTAAAGCCGTGAGGGAGTTGTGTCTCCCAGAGCGGACAATATCACGCTAGCAGGTTACCTTGTCTGCCTTCTCCTCTGGGGAGGAGGGAAGGTGACCTTCCCACATCGGTAGAAGAGGGGAACGAAGCATGGTTTATAATCATGTGGCTACCTCTTCCTAGTGTGACGCGTCTGGTGCAAGGTGTGCCCTTGCGGAACAAATCCGTGAGGGTGCAAGGTGTGCCCTTGCCCAAAGCGGACAATATCCTGTGGGTTAGGGCCAGCCGCTGCGCTACTCTAACACAGTGACGCGTTTTAAAGCCGTGAGGGAGTTGTGTCTCCCAGAGCGGACAATATCACGCTAGCAGGTTACCTTGGGCTGTTACAAATGGTATAGGGAAGGTGACCTTCCCACATCGGTAGAAGAGGGGAACGAAGCATGGTTTATAATCATGTGGCTACCTCTTCCTAGTGTGACGCGTCTGGTGCAAGGTGTGCCCTTGCCAGAACAAATCCGTGAGGGTGCAAGGTGTGCCCTTGCCCAAAGCGGACAATATCCTGTGGGTTAGGGCCAGCCGCTGCGCTACTCTAACACAGTGACGCGTTTTAAAGCCGTGAGGGAGTTGTGTCTCCCAGAGCGGACAATATCACGCTAGCAGGTTACCTTGGGCTGTTACAAAATGGTATCAGAGCCGGGGCCTGTGCCGGTGGGCAGCGAGGACGCTGCCTTCTCCTCTGGGGAGGAGGGAAGGTGACCTTCCCACATCGGTAGAAGAGGGGAACGAAGCATGGTTTATAATCATGTGGCTACCTCTTCCTAGTGTGACGCGTCTGGTGCAAGGTGTGCCCTTGCCAGAACAAATCCGTGAGGGTGCAAGGTGTGCCCTTGCCCAAAGCGGACAATATCCTGTGGGTTAGGGCCAGCCGCTGCGCTACTCTAACACAGTGACGCGTTTTAAAGCCGTGAGGGAGTTGTGTCTCCCAGAGCGGACAATATCACGCTAGCAGGTTACCTTGGGCTGTTACAGTGTGTGAGGGGCAATAGCCCCGTCCTTTAACATTTCAATACCGCATATATGTTTGGATTTCACTAGTGCTATAGTAGAGTGTGACTAGTAATAATTGTTAGTAAAGTAATCGCTAGTATAAGAATAGTAATTCTTAGTCGGAAATTGAAAACCATAGAGAGGCACCCAACCGAGTGCGAGCTAGTACTCGACCGAGTACCAGTCACTCGACCGAGTGAACCCTACCACTCGGCCGAGTGGACCAATTTCCAGAAACTTGAAAATTTCTGGAAGTGAGTCACTCGACCGAGTGGAGAGGGCACTCGACCGAGTGAACGGGCACTCGACCGAGTGGACTCAGCACTCGACCGAGTGCCATTTTGTGGGTTGTGAAATCCTTGAGATTTCTGTTATTACCTTGTTTCTTGCATTTCTTCATCATTTTTCATAACAAAAATACCAAAATCTTTTTAAATCTTTTTCTAAAACTCCATTGTGGATGATTGTTGCTTGGACTTAAGTTTTCTACTCCATTTTATCCTCTTAATTCTTGCTAATTAAACAATGTAAATGGTTTTCTCCTCGCCTTTATTTTTCCCAATTTGGTTGCATTTAAATCCACGCTATTCCCTTCAAATTTTGCCAATTAATTCCATGTTTTGTTTAATTCATGACATTAATCATCTTTTTACATCATTTATGATGTCAAGTATAAAATTTTCATGTTGAATTTTGCCCGAAAATTTATGAATCCGAAAATATGCATTCTCGAGTCAATAATTTGATTTGGTGTTTGTTGCATGGTTGATTGTTTAACAAGGACTAAAGTTTGGGTATTATTGCTTACTCTTGTTATATGTTTGAAATCTTGTCTTGAAAATTTTGTGTAACATTCCGTTTGATGTCTATGAGTGTCTTGATTTTGGATTTGCGAGTGGATGATATATCACGGAGCTAGCAGCGTTTGTAGACGGTAGTTGGTAGTGTATGGAGTTAGTGTCGAGAGAGATATAATGTAGTTGATACGATATCGTGAGACATGTTGTGGAGGTATGCATAATTGGTGGAGTTGGTGTTAAGAGTTCATGTGTTATAGGGTGAGGTTTTGTTTTGAGTTTTTAGTTGCGTTGTTCTATCTTAATCGAGTAGGTAGGTTTGTTGTTATGTATGGGTTGAACTTCGGGGACGAAGTTCTTTTTAAGGAGGGAAGACTGTAATACTACGGTTTTATGAGTCTTTGGGTACTCTATCGTGTAGGGCTTACTCTGTCGAGTAAGTAGTTTTTGACGCAAATCAGTAGTCTGCCTGTAGGGTACTCGATCGAGTAGGGGGCACTCGATCGAGTAAGTCACTTACTCGATCGAGTAAGTGTGTTTTACGGGTTTGTTTTGACGGGTTTTGCTAATAACGCGAGATTAATATAAAAGGCTTTCGTCTTTTTTTTTTAATCACTTTTCACCTAGTTGGAAGCAAAAATCATCACATTCAAAGCATGGGAACTAACCCTGACTCGTTGACCCGTTTGCGGGGGATTAAACCCGAATGAGCTGTATGCGTGGTGAGTGGTGGACGTGGACCGTGGTGATGGTATATCACACTGTACATGGATGATAGAACCCAAATAGTTGCTTGAAAATGAAGGACACTCCCCCAGAAAGCACAACAGTGTCTTCTTCCTCTTCTTGTACACACAGATCATGTCCGCCGAGCTGAGAGAGCTCCGCCACTCCTCCTCCATCGGCAGCCGCCCTTCCTCTTCCCCACGCAAATACCCTCAACAACAACAACAACAAAACGACGACGTTTCCCCGCTCATCTCCTCCGACGATGGCGACGACATGTCTCACGTGCGATACCCACGTGATAACCGCCCATTCTATTGGCATCATTTATTCTACGAAGATCCTAGAACTTCATCTACTTCTCCTACTAAACTCTCCCTTGTCTTGATCATCGCCCTCGTCGTTGCTGCTTTTGTTTCTGTTTCTTCTCTTATTAGTCGTCTGGTAATTCTATTTTCATTTTTCAGGCTATCGTATTTTGATCAATGCTTTGTCGCAATTTTCCACATTTTCCGTTGTTGTTGAGATCCGAAACTAGTCATCAAATGTAGATTATAATTAATGGGTTATGATTATATTCTGATTTTAGTTAGTGAGTCAATTTACAAGGCTGAGCTGTTGCTGATAGTAGAATTCTTAAATTCCTTATGTTGAATGTTGAAAACTACTCCCTCCATCCCTATTTCATTTCCCCTTTTAATTTATCCCTAATTAATTGCCCCTTTATATTTTGAGGGAGAAAAGAGGAAATCATTTGACGGGTTTTTGAACTTCCCAATTTTTGCAACAACAACAACATTACCTTAGTGCCTCAATCGCCCCCCCAAATTGCGGGGTAGGGGGTCGGATTTATGTAGTCTTACCCCTATGTTAACAATACAAAAAGAAAATTGTTTCCCAATGACCCAAGTCGAGAATTGCACCGCGGCTACTTCACAGTAAAAAGAAGCACAACCACTTTAGTGAGCCATTTTTTGCTTTTTTCCTCGTCATAATCCAGAACCAAAGAGTAATGAGTCTTTGGCTCCATTGGAAATGGAATGAACTTCTGACTTTTGCCATTGATGTAAATATTAAAGTTAGATTAGTCAGTAGTTTGTTTTAGGAGATTTGGGTGCTTATAATTGATTATGTTGGTTTAGCTGTATGTAGTGCATAATGAAGTAATTTTTGAGAAATTAGAAATCCTTATATGCTTTACATTGCAAAGTTTGAGGCAATATTTTACTGGTTTTTGTCAGAATGCACCTTACTTGTGCAAGAAGGACGGCATCACTCTACATTGTCCGCGGGTAAGCTTGTGTGGGATCTCAAATATGATGCAGTTTTCTTATGTATTTTTTCTGTTATCTGGCAAACTGTAAACATAATTTTTTTCTATTCAGGTCAAAGAAACACCTTCGCTTTGGGAGAATCCGCATGCAGCCTTCACATCTTGGAAACCTTGTGCTGAGCGTCCTAGTAATGGCATGTCAGGTTAACAATAGAAAATGGATACAGCACGCCAGTGTCATTTTTTTTCTGTTTGGTGTTTACCTTTTTCTGATACATTCGAAGTTTGGAAAGTTAATTTGTAAATTGTTACATTATGGCAGTCTGCATCATGTATATTATTTATCGTCCTATATGTGTTTCTGTCCAATCTAATATTCTGTATGTCTTTTAATGCTCTCAGATATTCCTGGTGAGAACGAAACAAATGGGTACATATTTATTCACGCTGAAGGTGGTCTAAATCAGCAAAGAATTGCCGTATGGCCCTTGTTTTACTTCTCTTTTATGTTTTATTACGTCAGTATTGAATTTTGGGAGGAGGATAGACAAGAAAAAGAATCAGATAGGATTCTTGTATCTAGTAATCCATCTAGAAAGCCTGCCTGAATTAAGGCATTTATTGGTTTACCCGCAGATTTGCAATGCTGTTGCTGTGGCAAAAATTCTGAATGTGACACTTATATTGCCAGTGTTGAAGCAAGACCAAATCTGGAAAGATCAAACGTGAGATTTCTTTGATTTTTAATGCTCACTGTTCTTTATATACATTACTTGCTGTTGAATGCAGTGTATACGAGCAGTGGCTTTTTTATTGTTTTTTTTGGAGGAAATGAGCACTAGCTTTTTCTCTACAGAATATTGCATCATGGTGCCCTTCTTTGAGTAATACTCCCTCCATTTCACTTTTTAACGTCACATTTCCATTTTGGGAATTATATAAGGAAAAGTGGTAAAAAGACATCTCTATGCTTTGATATAGAGTAAATGGGAACACTTTTATTGTGATGTAAGGAGGGGTAGTTTAATATCAATGGGTAATATCGGGGGTTCACCCAATTTTATTACTAAATTTTGAAAGGGACAATTATTTTGGGATTAATTAAGAGGGAAAAGGGGACAATAAAAATGAAATGAAGGGAGTACTCCGAAGTATCTACCTTCTCGTTTTGACCTTCTCCAACCTTCTCCTCTCACAAATGATTAAACTAAGGGGCTTTTGGTTGACGAATAGGTATGGGAATGGAAATAGGAAAGGGTTTCAAGGAGAGAGGAATAGGATACCCTTTGATTAACTCAATTGTTTGGTATAGAATAGGTAAGAGAATGACACTAAAATAGTCCAATCCAATTAACAACCCCACACCCACTACAAAAAACGATCAATCACCACAACCACTATCGCAAGAGCATAACCACTGCCGGCGGCTCCCTCACTTTCATTTCCCTTCTTCCTACCCCAGTCCAGCCTCTTCAAACACCGTCTTCAACCGTCAAGTGCCCACGCCCTACCCAATAAAGTTACCACCCCCCACCCTGAAACCATCACCCCACCCCCGAAACCCCCTACCCTACCCCAAACCACACCAGTGGGAGTGGGAGTGGGAGTGGGAGTGGGAGTGGGATGATGGTTTTTAGGGTGGGGGTGGTAACTTTAGTGGGCAGGGCTTGGGTTTTAAAGAAGTCAAGGTGATGGTGATGAGGAGAGACGTGGGCAACGGCTCAAATTAAAAAACCGCGCCTCATGCTCAAGGCATAGTGTGGCGCCAACCAGATTGCTTCCATTTTTTTTTAAAAATCCTTTTATTTTAACCTTCTTTTTTCCCCTTATCCTTAATTTTCACTTTTAAATACATGCTAGCCCTCTTTAAAACAAAAAAAAAGGTTAATTGATGAAAATAATCCAAACTATACCCCGTCTTCTCAGATTAATCCAAACAATACTTTAACTCAGAATAATCTGACTTACGCACTCATTTTTCTCATAATACACCGGGTAACCGGCTACCTAGTCATCAGGTCACAATTTTTTTTGGGTCCTGATTTTCGCAGTACATATTTTACTCATTGCAGTACACGATTGTCAATTATACCCCTCTCATTTCCCCCTCCTATTTCCCCTTTGTAATTTCTCCCTAATTTATTATCTCTAATTTCACCCACCTCATGGGCTATGGGCTATGGCGACTGTTGCCGATATATGGTCGCCGGCGTAGGAAGGAGTTTGCCAGCCAGCCAAACTGCCGGCAGCAAGGTTGCAGGGGTGGGTGGACCAGGGTGATGTCATATGGGTTGGGGGTGTACTACATAGATATTCCTACGGTTAGTAGTACTCTTGCCAATTAATCGATGTACTACGTACGTTATTATGTTTAGTGCAATTTTTTAATTTATAAGTAGTATTCGTCTTTATCGCTGGCCACCACATACCACATGTATTCGTCCTTCTCACCGGTATCAACTACACCAATACCCCAATCTCATACCCGTAATTAATTTAACATAAACCCTAATTAAAAAAAATACAAAATCTTACAAAGAGTCAATTTAATTAGTTATATAAGAGAATAATGAATTAAATACGGATTCTATACTCGAATTATCATTCATAATTGAAGAATTTGAAGGAGGTTGGAAGAGGAGAAGGATCAACCATAGAGAGAAGTTAGAGAGAATTAAGTTCATGTTTTTTATTCAGGGGTAGACAAATGGAAAAATTAGTGTAAAAAGTACTGCAATGAGTAAAAATTGTACTGCGAAAATAAATTCCGTTTTTTTTTTTTTTAAAAAACAAACTAAAATCAATAAACCCATTATAATATTAACACATCCCCTTCACACACTTTAACTTTTCCATCGCCACCACCAAACTGCCCAAACACACCCAAAACCACCGTCACACACTCACAGCCATCTCCCTCCTTCCCCTTCCTCTTTGACTGCAACCCGTTACCGCCGCCACCAAAACTCTCCACGAAAGTGTTATTGTCCTACGTAATGCTCACCAAAAATCTTCACGGAATACTTTCAAAGCAATCAACAGTCAACACAAATCGACAAAATTCTCATATCCTTCAAATTCATCCTTTCTTCTGAACTATAAACTTATTTTAATGTATACCAAATGGAAAGAGTTAGCAACATTTTTATATCTATATCTATAGCTCTTGTCATAAAGTCTTGATTTCTGGAAAATCAATTGAACTTGTGGATAAATCAAAACTAAAGTAAGTTGCTACAAGATTTGATTATAAAATATGGATGTTTGTTTGGAAAATCAGTGCACCTTGTGTCCAAAAGGCTCGCGCCTTGGGACCCCATCGCCTGCTCCTTCTCAAACTAAGGGCAACGGAGAGGCGATGGAGATGGAGATGTGTGTGTGTGGGTGGGGGGTGGGGGGGTTCTCTAGCAGGTGGGAGGATGATCGTCCTGGCGTCAACAGCCTGTGGGTGTTTGTGATCGGTGTTGGTGGTTTACGAGAGAGATAATCAGGAAAGGGTGGGGGAATCAATTTGGGGGTATGGGAGGTAAACCTAATAGGACATATGAGTAAAGGGAATGCAATTGGTAGTAAACAAATAGAAAGGAAATAGGAAAATTTCATTCCCTTTCTTGAATACCCCTAACCAAATGCCCCCTAACTTTAGTTTTCCTTACATAAAAGTGAAACAAAAGCGGAAATATATTATTTGTGAGAGAAGGTGGAAAAGAGAAGTAGATAGTTATATAGCATACTCTGGTTACATGGGCGAGGCAGCAGTAGCCGCGTGAGGCGGCCATTGCGGCGGCAAGGGGCGACTAGTTCCTATGTTTTTCTGGCGACGGTTTTGTTAGTTATTCTTATTCTTTAATTAATTATTCTTATCCTTAATAATTCATAGCGTGCCTTCATATGAGGGGTATAAATATGATCAAGTTACATCATTTTAATATACACAAGAATAATCACTTCAAAAGAACCCAAGTAAAACAACTTTAGAGAAATTCTCTTGATTCAAACCTAGAGCAAGAGGTTTGTAATTGTCTTATCCCCGAAGAGATTTGGTGTAGCCCAAGGCATTTAGAAGGAAGGGTCGAAATACTCTTTAAGGAGAACGTTCCTAAAACATGATTCAATCATATATCCAAGCACTTTCGTAGTTTAGATAGTACTTGTATTGTTGTAATTGCATTGTTGTTGTATTTGTATCAATTCCCCAACATCAAACTGATCTGTGGATTAGGTTAACAAGAACATGAAGTACGCCCTTCACTATTTTTAGGCTTGATCATCGTGGTCATTTATGCTGGAGCCTAATAATTCTAAGGGATTAACTTGTATTACTTTATACAGATTGAAAAAAATTTCGTCGTTCAATCTGTTATAAATTTTGCTTTCTGCAACAGCAACAAGCCTTATCCCCTAAATGATTTGTGGTTACACGAACCACCATGTACTCATATAGTCATACGGGACCATTAATGTGAGGTGGAAAACAACCTCACAGCATAAAAGGGAAGTTGAGGAGAGTAGACACGGAAGAATGGAAGTGAGAAAAGTAAGAGGTAAAAAAGGCAAGCAAAAAATGAAAAGAAAAAGGAGCTGTAGATTGGAAATGTAATATTGAAGGCATAAACGATTAAATTTTGAAGTTATCACAAGTCCATTACTTTCGGTAAGAAGAGATGTAATGCTTGATTGTTTTATTATTTTCCATTGTGCAGGAAATTTGAAGATATATTTGATGTCGATCATTTCATTGACTACTTGAAGGATGATGTGCCGATTGTCCGTGATATTCCAGAATGGTTTTCAGATAAAACAGAATTGTTCTCAAGTATAAGGTTTGATTTTTTCCCCCTCTGTAAGATGCGTCTGCCCATGTAGGGTTTTCCGGGTTTACATGGATTCAATATTTGTTCAACTTTAAAAATTTCGTCGGTCAATATTTTTTCAACTTAGGGTGTTTTCCGTGGAGAAACTGGATATTAGGGTTGTTCATCATTAAAAGGTGCAAGGATAATGTTATCATCACTCTCATTTGCTCTTAATCTTAGGACTTCAGTACTACTTCATTGACTATGTGGTGCATTTGTTTGTCAAAAGATTGGTGGTGGAAAACTTGGACTGGATATTTTGAGGAATATAATATAAATGATTAGTTCTGTATATTTCGGACAGAAATTTTCTTCTAGGAGGATCTTCGTTGTAGTTCTCCATATCCATGAATGTACTTTTCATACACCACAAGCCAGATGTCATATACCTGCCAGATTCACATGATGCTCTTTTCGTATTTACTTTACCCTTTGTTTCGATACAAAAAGAGGGGGAAAGAGGAGGGGAGGGAAAGGGAGGGGAGGAAGGGAGAGGCAACCAATGTCACTTAGTTCCAAATCTTTCCTACGTTGGAAAGATTTTAATTTGGCTTGTAGAAGGGAAATGGAGGGATCCCCTCTTTCCCTTCAAATCCTCCCGTCCAAAGTAGTTCCAAACAAGGTGTTATGTTCTATCTTTCAGCTCAGTGGGTTTTGTGAATATATAATAGGCGGACTGTGAAGAACATTCCAAAGTATGCTCCTGCCCAATTTTACATCGATAATGTTCTTCCTCGGATCAAGGAGAAGAAAATAATGGCCCTGAAACCTTTTGTGGATAGACTTGGGTAAGTTTCAGCATAATAGGTTTATTTCTTCCTCAAAATTCTGAAACACGTAGGTGTCACCGTTATTTGAAAACTTCATCCTTCCTTTTGTCAGGTATGATAATGTTCCTCAAGAAATCAATAGGCTAAGGTGTAGAGTGAATTATCATGCTCTAAAGTTCCTGCCTGAAATAGATCAGATGGCAGATTTGTTGGCATCAAGAATGAGAAACCGGACAACTACTTCAAATCCGTATATGTACGCTGATATGCCATTTCAATTCTAAATTTCTGTAATTCTTTAAATCTTTAATTGCTATATCCTTCATCTCTGTAATTATTTATTTATAGGGCTCTTCATCTTCGTTTTGAGAAAGGAATGGTGGGCCTATCTTTCTGTGATTTTGTTGGTACCAGGGATGAGAAAGTTAAAATGGCAGAGTACAGAAAAAAGGAATGGCCAAGGCGTTATAAGGCATGTTCAACCAAACCTACTCTTTAACACAAATACTTATATGTGATGGTCTCACATTTGAGACCTACCGATTAACCTATAAAGCTATAATAAACTGATGATGATTAGAAAAGGATTTGATTTGGCTGCGCTGTTTTTGTTGTAGTTGGGATTGATGTATTGTAACATGTTCAGGTCGATGTTAGAACATGGCATGGTTTTTGGGCATGTTTGAAAGTTCTGAACATATAAATTCTCTATATTCATTATATTTATCTTGGTGGTGTTGATGCAGAATGGCTCCCACTTATGGCAACTAGCTCTGCAGAAACGGAAAGAGGGCCGATGCCCTCTTGAACCAGGGGAAGTGGCTGTTATTCTGCGTGCTATGGGCTATCCAAAAGAAACCCAAATATATGTTGCCTCTGGTCAGGTGTATGGGGGCCAGAATCGGATGGCCCCGCTCAGGAACATGTTCCCTAATCTGGTGAGTTAGCTGTGTCCCTTCTCTTTAAGCCTTTGTTAGGCAAATGTTCTGTTTTCACAACCGTTCCTCTAAGAAACGGTCTATATGAATATAATATGAGACCAAACCCAATTCAACTAAAATTCACACCCATTGAGCCACAATTCCCAAAAGAATTGAAATCAATATCGCCCTACTTCATAATATGGATTACTCTCGTATGAAAGTTTATGTTCTTATTCTTGATAATTTTGTGAAGTTATGCAATGTTAGTTTCAGTTTTACCTACATCCTGAATAAATTTGCTATTTCAAACTTCTACCATAGGTAACGAAAGAGGAGTTAGCAAGTAAAGAGGAGCTTGATGGCTTCAGAAAACACGTTACAAGTCTAGCAGCTCTCGATTTCTTGGTTTGTTTGAAGTCTGATGTGTTTGTGATGACCCATGGAGGCAATTTTGCTAAGCTCATTATTGGCTACCGTAGATACATGGGTCACAGACAGAAATCCATAAAACCTGACAAAGGCCTAATGTCCAAGTCTTTTGGGGACCCCTACATGGGTTGGGCCACCTTTGTTGAGGATGTTGTGGTAACCCACCAAACAAGAACCGGTTTGCCGGAGGAGACTTTCCCTAACTATGATCTGTGGGAAAACCCTTTAACCCCTTGCATGTGCAGAGCCTAAAGTACACACACACACACATAGTATGCCGGGCTTCTCCTGGCAATCTATACAAAATTGAACGACTTGTGGTTTGAGATTATACTTCTGATCGCAAAGTCAGTAACTTGACAAATTTTGGAGGTTGGTTTTTTGGTCTAGAGGTGGATTGTCATGGTTGATCCTACCACAATCATCTGTCCAGTGCAGTTACAACGTCGTTAAGTACGGGTATGCTCTTTTATTGAGTATAGATGGCTATACCTTGTAAATTTATACGATTTCAAGCTATTTCTTCTTGCCAATGTTTATTTCGATAGACCTGGGCCTGGCACTCTCCTTGGATGCCGATGAATAACAGCGTCTATGTTTTTTGGGTACAGAAACATGTGAGGGTAGTTTTGATTGCAGACCGTCATTTGAATTTAAGACATTTCGGCTTCAATGATTTTACAAATACTTAAGCTGACATCTGCAACTATGTAATTATGACAAAATTACGCACAAAAAATTGTCTTTCTTATATTGTGAGCTAGCACTTGGCTGACCCAAATCCCAATGCTCTATGTAATTTGCACTATATGATATGGGGAAAATAAATTGAAAAAGTCTTGGCCTATTGTTTAAGACAGTTTGAATCCCCCTTCCCGATAGATTGGTAGTGATCTTGTGCCTCATTTTACACCAAAACAGTGGGGAATAAAATATATTTAAGGCTTGTTTGGATGTAGGGTTTTGAGGGGAGGGGAGGGGAGGGAGGGGAGGGATATAAAATCCATTTTCTCCTCCCCTTCTCTCCCACTCGTGTTTCAAAGCAATTATTATGCATCTGGATATCACGGGGGGTGATTGAATGTCGTCTATGAGATGATGCTATGGAGTAACAATTAGGCAGGCGCCTCCAATGCACCGTATTAGTGCTATACTGCTATTGCCGTTAATGAGATGCAAATAAACAAGGCTCGAGTTATGAGCATTTGTGGTAATCAGTAATTTTCTTGTTTACAAAGGTTATTGAAATGAGTGGCATATGCACAATTACCCAATACAATAAAATCTGATTATGGTGCTTAAAACAGTGAATTAGTAAAATCATCGTATAAGTGGTTTTCATTTTCAGGTACACTAGTTTCAAAGTGCAAACCCATGCAAATTGCACGGGTTGCTTTTTAAAATTTTGTTATTAAAAAAATAAAAATAAATAATAACCATATTTAAGATTTTTAAATTGTATTATAAATAATTATTATGTTTTGATTAGTCATTTGCTGATATAATTATTACCTAATACAAAGATTATTAGTGTGGTTTGGTTCATGTACTGATGTACACAAATACTACAGTACTACTATAAGACGGTTTACAATAAGATTATATGAGGTCGACTTATGTAATTGGGTAGTTATTTAAAATTATTATTATTTTTCTTTTTGTTAAAGTGGGTACGTAGGAAATACTCCTATCAAATTATTACTACTACATACTTCTTATAAGACCGTCTTTTGAAAGACCAACATAATTCATGTATTTGATGTCAAATCCTTGTATCACTTCTTTTCGGAAACTGCCCTCCGTAAGATCAGTTGGTATCTCTTAAGACGGGTATATTCGTCTAAAGAATAAAATGGGTCAAATACTACTTCATTTGGTTAGATAGGTGTGGACAATGGGCCCACGGGGGCGCTTGGGAGAGAACAAGCGTTTGCATTTGTGGAGTCGCCACCAATTTATTGTGGAAAATTGGAAACCGTTCGAATACCTCGTGCCATGTCAAGACACAAAGTAGTGACATGAACACCAAGAACTCGTTACCCTTAGCATTCTATGTCTAGAATGACTCTCGTGGATGCCAATGAACACGGAGGTTCACAGAGATCTGGAGTAAGGGGTGAGGGTACGTATTAGGAAGCTCTTTTGATCGAACACCTAATCCCGCCCGCCTCGATAGCGGCCTCTACTAATGATTAGGGAAATTATCTATACTTGATATATTGTCGATTATATGCATGAAATGCAACATCCAACGTTTTAATCCTAACATGTGAGAATTAGACTAAGTCGGTGAAACATGTAGTTTTAGCATACAATTGGGTCGAATTGGGATTTAAGTTCAATTACATGTGAAAGCATACAAGCAATAAAAAGGTACAATGATAAATACAATAAAGGAAAATTACAATAATGAAAATTACAATAATTACATCGGGTTTATTGATTTATGTCGAAAATACATCTAAAACGGATAATTTGAGAAAGAAAGAAAATGAATGAATTAACGAACAGGAATTAAGGCGATAATACGATTAACAGTTAATTGCTTACGTAATTAAAACTAAGTCAAGGCAACACGGAGTTCGAGAGACGAAAAGTCAACCAGAACAGTAGCAGCAGAGCCGCGCCCTCTGAAGAGGCGCGCGATCATTGCGTCCTTCCTTGGCTCGATTAAGGGTGTGAAGCGGAATTGCAAGTCGTTAATATTCGTTGGTGATTTTAATGATTGATTAGTATTATTTACTCGGATGAAAGTGATTAGCAGGTTATCTACATATGATTGATGGTCATGAAAACGATAAACATGGATGAAACGGATTAATACGGATTATTACAAGGTTTCAACGGAATAATTAACAAATTAATGAACTAAACAAATTAATTAGGTTATTAATGACGAATTAATGATGGATGCGATGATAAACAGGTAAGAATATATCAAAGATCGAATTCCAGAAACTCAATATGAATGAATCGAATTTCTACAACCCGGGTTGACTTTAATGACGAAAACCCGCAAATATTGGTTACTTGGGATTTGAGTCGGGAATTAATGACATGAATTATATGTTAATGACGATGAACAATATACATGTTAAATTATTATGCTATAATATCAAGGAATCGAAGAACAAACGAAAACAAATAAAAAACAAACGAATTGACAAAGGATTTAGGAAAGAAGAAAGGAAGCGAGGAATCTGGCGGCCTACTCGAAGAGGCGGCGAGTCTGCGCTCCTTCGAAGAGGCGCAGCAGTTGTTGCGTCCTTTCTCGACGGTTGTCCTCTGATAATCCGTAAAAAGGGTTTTAAACAAAGGGTTTTAGAAATCGGTTTTAATTGTATTTTCGACATAAACCTTACAATATGATTACAAAAGATAAATAACAATAAGTAAAAGAGAGATTATACACCCTCAGACTTACATGTTTGACGAAACGAGATGAACTGAGTTAACGTTAGTGATGCTCGACTCGAATGTAACGAAAGTGCCCTCGTAAGAGGAAAACGATTAAGATTGATTAAAGTTGATTAATGTGGAGTTGGTCAAATTGGTCGGTCATGTAAAACGAGGCTGGTACTCAGAAGGATCCGAGCTTACGTGGTCGAATGTTCAAGCACGTAGACGCCAAAAAGTAAGAACGTGGTTTAGAATGCAAAGGGAGAAGAGAAGGGCGGACACTCGCGTGAGAAATATGAGGAGTGAAGGCTCCTATTTATACTAATCACGTGGAGGAAGTAGGGTTTTTCGGAGAGACTTTGGAAGTGAATCTCGAAAAGATATGAAAAGATACGAAAAAATACGCAGAAAAGGACTTGGAAAGAGGCGCAGCAGGCA